>NC_053395.1:68755632-68895345 GCF_905171765.1 Bufo bufo | reverse complement strand
CGTCATGTGTCCCCAACAGGTTAAAGGGGCAGGATGCTGTAGCGGTCACTGTGATGGAGAACACTGTGGATATCTTTTAACCTCACACAGAAACATTAAATGAAATCAGGTTGGTTCAACGACTCCCTTACCTCATTGAAACAAGAATGCAGAAGAGCTGAAGGAGCCTGGAGAAGGAACCCAACAATGGAATACCACACAAACTACAAATCACTTACCAAAAAATACCACAAAGCCATCTTCACAGCAAAAAAAGAACACTTCTCCAACTCTATTTCAAAAGCCATAAACTGTCCCCGCGAACTCTTCAAACTAGTCGCTCAGACTATGAACCCTAACTGTCTAGAGCCCCCAGCAAACGAAACACCCGAATTTTGCAATGAGCTATCTGACTTTTTTATTGAAAAAATCAGAAACATTCGAGAAATAATTCAACAAAACATAGCAAGCAACCTTATCCGGCCAAGGCAAGAAGACAAAAACAACACAAATACTCTACAATCACCGAGATTTACTCTGGTCCCAATCACCATTGACAACACTAAAACTATTATCAGAAGCCTCCGAGACAGCACATACCCAAATGACATTATTCCCACAAAACTTTTGAAAGAATGTACTGATATTCTGGCACCCACCATAACACACCTCATAAACCAGTCATTCAAAGAAAGAATGGTCCCGATCTCCCTCAACCAAGGCATAATCAAACCCCTCCTAAAGAAGCCCAATCACGACCCCAAAGACCCAAATTACTGCAGACCGGTCACAAGCCTTAACACCATCTCCAAGATTATCGAGAAAGCAGTAGTACAACAGCTACAACCCCATCTGAATACCCACAAACTCTTGGACCCACTTCAATCAGGTTTCCGCCCTGGCCACGGGACAGAAACGGCGCTCCTCAAAATCTGGGATGATGCCCTCGAAGCAGCAGATGATGGAGAATCATGTCTCCTGGTGCTGCTAGACCTCAGCGCAGCTTTCGACACAGTGGACCACCAAACCCTGCTCACTCGTCTCACAGAAGTAGCCGGAGTCGCAAACTCGGACCTACCCTGGTTCGCATCCTTCCTGGAGAACCGAACCCAGAAAGTGAAACTAGGAGCCTTCACCTCAGAAGCACGTAAAATCACATGCAGAGTCCCCCAAGGATCACCCCTGTCGCCCGTGCTCTTCAACATCTACCTCCGACAACTCCACAAAATAATCAGCAACCAGGATCTGCTCTATCATTCCTACGCTGATGACACCCAACTTTACCTATGCATTACCAACATAAAAGACCAATACCATGCCCTGTAAATCTGCCTTTCATTGATCGACGATTGGATGACTGAGAGCTCTCTTAAACTCAATGGTTCCAAAACAGAACTCCGTTTCCTCCATGCAAACCGAAACAACAACCCTAGCACAACATGCATGTCACTCACCATCCTTGGACAAACCATCACTCCCAGCACCAAAGCCAAAAGCCTCGGAGTCATCTTTGACTCAGACATAACAATGGATGCACAAATAGGATCAGTAGTCAGCGGATCCCAACATCTTCTTCGCCTGCTGCGTAGACTCATCCCCTTCATCCCTGAAGGAGACGCAGCAGCAGTAGTTGGAACAACCATCAATTCTCGACTTGACTACGCAAACTCCCTCTATCTAGGACTTCCCAAATACCAAATTTCACGTCTACAAGTTGTCCAGAACACAGCCGCCAGACTGATAACTGGAAAAAAACCTGGGAATCTATCACCCCGTCCTTGAGGACCCTCCATTGGCTACCCGTGAAGGATCGGATCACATTCAAGACCCTCTGCCTCACACATAAATGTACACAGGGGAAAGCACCCCAATACCTCTGTGACAAAATAAAGCACTACACCCCAGGTCGCCCCCTCCGGTCAGCTAACCAGAATCTCCTCCATATCCCCAAGACCCGCTACAAATAAAAGGCGAACAAAGGTTCGCAGTCCTAGGACCCCGGCTATGGAACACTCTACCCGCGGAGATCCGCTCAGAAGAAAACCATCTGGCCTTCAGGAAGAAGCTCAAGACCCATCTCTTCTGAAGGCACAGGCGGTCAATGGCTGCAAAAAAGCGACTTGAGGAGATTTAGTTCGCAATTGTAGCGCTATACAAGTTATTCATTCATTCATTCATTCATTAAAATATTCCCGTGCAAAACCGGGTCCTTCTGCCAGTGTTAAAAAAAAATCATGTTATCCCTGTCATTCTGCATCTAATACCCCAAAAACAGAATTTTAGAAATTTTTGCAAATTCATTTAAAAGGAAAAACTAACATTTCACATGGGCACAAGTATTCAGACCGTTTGTCATGACACTTGAACGTTAGCTCAGGTGGCCTCCTATTTTTCTTGATCCTCTTTGAGATGTTATAACTAGTGATGGCAGGCACTCATTATCTGTAACCACAGGGAGACTATGAACATAAAATATTTATTATATCTACAAATTACACATGTACATATAAAACCCTTTAAAAGATATACAAATAAAAAGAAAATGAAAACGAAAAACAATATAGGTAGAATCTTGTCTGCCAAAAATGTGTATACTAGCAGATAGTAGAGTTGGTTATACACCTCTGTCATCCAGTATTTACATACATTGTATATATATTTCCTAATGCTACATCAGAATATGGAACAAATTTATCATAGAAAAAGTTGAATGTTCATCCACATTTCCTAGTGTCCAATAAACATACTGAGAAGGGCCCCAGTGTTGAGGAAACGTAAAAGGAGATATAAGTCCACATAGGGTTAGTCAACCAAAAATACTTCCATCATGATTAGGTGAACTTTAAATCCATCCAACATACAGTAATACTCCTTCATGTTAATGCAGCATAATTGTAGATGTAATGTAGGTAAGTCTTTTTCAACATGTAGGTTATTAATAAATGTCACTTACATTAGTAATTCCGATGTTACTAATAGTTAATGAGATTACTACCCGCCGATACTTCCTGGCATCTCACGTGTCTGGCCGGGTATGGAGTACTTTTACCTCTTTCCTGAAGAGTGAATTGCAGGTAATGTTGTTTCCTCCGGCCGTGCCGTTCCTAAAGATTCGCACCCGGCATCTCACGTGACCAAATAGTTTGGAGGTCAAGCTGTCATGTGTGTCAGCGCTTCTTCTCCGGCGATCCTGCCATCAGTGAGGCACTGGGAGAGGGATTATAGGTTTCAGAGCGGCTCCAATGTATAGACTTCCTGCCGTTAGCTCATATTATTTATCCATGGATATTAGCTGGAAATAGTCCAAATTTGCAGGTATCACGCCAGGTATCTTTTAAGAGGTTTTATATGTACATGTGTAAATGGTAGATATAATAAAAATTTGATGTTCATAGTCTCCGGGTGGTTACAGATAAAGAGTGCCTGCCATCACTAGTTATATTATTTCCTACTATATTATTGATTGGGTGAATCAATTTCGGCAAGAGCACCATGTCGATACTAACAGACAGGTGAGCCTCTATACCAGACCTGGGCAAACTACGGCCCGCGGGCCGTATACGGCCCGGCGGACCTTTTAATCCGGCCCCCGGGCGGAGCCAGAGGCGTGCCAAGCAACGATACCCCTCCTCCGCGAATGAAGAGGACTTCCGACTCGGCGTGCTGCGTGTGGCATGGCGCGGTGGCAGGGAGGCAGCGTCAGCGGCAGTACTGTCTAGGTAAGACACAGCAGGGGGGGGGGGTGCCTCGTGCGAGCCGTACCCGGGACCCGGCCGGCCGCAATTATTCCCTTCTCTGTAACAGCGCAGCGCCCGCGGCTCTCATAGTATCGGCTGTGACTGTCTGACACTGACAGTCACAGAGCCGACAAGCATGAAGCTGCGGCCGCCTCCCCCTGTGCTGTGTGTAGTCAGTGTGACTAACACATGGCTGATCATCTCTGAGCATTACGTTTCTAAAGGCAAGGGGGGGGGGGGAGGGGTGTGTACTATTGTAAGGGGGGGGGGGTGTTCTGTACACAAGGGGACAATGGCTGGATTCACAGGGGACAATGGCTGGATTCACAGGGGACAATGGCTGGATTCACATTGGACAATGGCTGGATTCACAGGGGGACAATGGCTGGATTCACAGGGGACAATGGCTGGATTCACATGGGGACAATGGCTGGATTCACAGTGGGACAATTGCTGGATTCACAGGGGGACAATGGCTGGATTCACAGGGGGACAATGGCTGGATTCACAGGGGGACAATGGCTGGATTCACAGGGGGACAAGGGCTGGATTCACAGGGGACAATGGCTGGATTCACATGGGGACAATGGCTGGATTCACAGTGGGACAATTGCTGGATTCACAGGGGGACAATGGCTGGATTCACAGGGGGACAATGGCTGGATTCACAGGGGGACAATGGCTGGATTCACAGGGGGACAATGGCTGGATTCACAGGGGACAATGGCTGGATTCACATGGGGACAATGGCTGGATTCACAGTGGGACAATTGCTGGATTCACAGGGGGACAATGGCTGGATTCACAGGGGGACAATGGCTGGATTCACAGGGGGACAATGGCTGGATTCACAGGGGGACAATGGCTGGATTCACAGGGGGACAATGGCTGGATTCACAGGGGGACAATGGCTGGATTCACAGGGGGACAATGGCTGGATTCACAGGGGACAATGGCTGGATTCACATGGGGACAATGGCTGGATTCACATGGGGACAATGGCTGGATTCACATGGGGACAATGGCTGGATTCACAGGGGGACAATGGCTGGATTCACAGGGGACAATGGCTGGATTCACAGGGGGACAATGGCTTTCACTAATATGAGTCACAAATAGTGAAAAATGTTCATTGTTTTGGGAAATTTTGTTTAATAAATTTAAATTTTTTTCTTGTAAGGCAACCTCACTTTTTCATTGTTTAACTATAACAAGTACTCGTACCAGTTGTCCAACAATGATATTTACTGCTTTTTATAAAGAAATACAATTGATTTTATGCAGTATTGAGTTTAGCCTTTTGGCCCGGCCCTCCAAAATATTTTCAGTTTCTCATGTGGCCCCATCGAAAAAATAATTGCCCACCCCTGCTCTATACCAATATTTTTTTCCTCTTTGAGATGTTTCTACACTTTGATTGCAGTCCACCTGTGGTACATTTAGTTGATTATACATGATTTGGAAAGACACACCGCTGTCTGTATAAGGTCTCACAGCAGACAATGTCTATCAGAACAAAAACCAAGCCATGAGGAAAGAACTGCCATAGAGCTCAGAGACAGGATTGTGTGGAGGCACAGATCTGGAAAAGGGTACAAAAAAATGCCTGCTGCACTGAAAGCAGCCAAGAGCACAGTGGTCTCCATAATTCTTAAATAGAAGAAGTTTGTCAACCTATACTGAGGCTCAGTGACCAGAGTAAAAACTGCAAGATTTTAGGATTTATTTTAAAAATGTTTTACCCACATAAAACTTTATTTGTATATAATTCTCTGATGAAACATTCTCTTTAATATTTATGGCCTATATTTAGGATAGTCTATCAATATTGATTGGTGGGGATCTGGCTCCCAGCACACCCTCTAGTCAGCTGAATTGTGCCATGGCGCTCCAGCAAGTGCCACCTCTCCTGTATTGTTTAACCAGGAACAGCACTGCACATATGGTTGTGGCTGTGTCTGGTATTGCAGTTGGGTTTGGGCTTCAGTCCCAGGCACAGCAACAGTCCTACTTGCAGCACTTTGCTTGGGCAAGCAATGAAGGTGATATAGCTTTTATCATCCTGCAAAAGCCCTTTAAAACACAAAAATGTTTTCTTGCTGCAGTCACACAAACCTTTGATTTACCTTTGGCAAAATGTTTGAAGATATAAAAGTGAAATTCATATTGAGCCACCATCTCAGATGTCACAGTGACATGTCTGAGATTAGCAAAAATTGGGGCACGAGAAGGGTATTGTGTAAAACTAGAAAAGCTACAATTTCTAGGGGAAATTGTGTGAAGTGTTCTTGCATCCACCAGAAGTCTACAACTGTAGTGGGCGGAGTAACTGGGTGGATTGACTTGAGTAACTGTTGTGTGGTCGGAGTGGCTGGAGTAACTGTGGAAAGGTTGGACTGGGCAGAGTAACTTTATGGAGTGGGAAGAGTAACTGTGTGGAGTGTTTGGAGTGAGTAAAGATAGTAAACTTTTAATTACACTAACCAATTGATTGATCAAATTTAGTGCACATGGCAAGCTTGATAGGGTGAGAAATGCATTTCAACTTTTATTTATTTATATAGCATATTTAATTGCAATGTTGTTGCACAAAGTGCTTCACAGTTACATTAAAACATACATTTATAAAAACATTAGCAGCCGATTTGTGTAGGTGGGCTTGAAAATTAGGGAATGGTGGCAGTTTAGAAATCATGTCCTGATTTTTCAGCTCACACTCTAGCTTTTGTCACTCTGCTGGCTGATCACACACTTGGGTTCCTATGGCAACTCACTCTACAGCAAGGGCAGAGAAGAGCGGTTAAAAACATACTGCTCCAACTTGCTCACTTCACTGGCGGTTTATTTTCACTTATCTCTTGTTGTACGTCTGGTTCATGGTTCCGTGACATTAGGACCAAGCCATGAATTCTGACGGTACAGGGCCATCCTCGCTACCCACGCTGGTTGCCAGACTTGATCAGCAGGATCACCTGTTGGGTCGGTTCGCTGTGGCGTTGCAAACCCTGCTTGAACGCACGGCTCATTTCGCTCCCGTTGCCGATGGGTCGGTTGTCGCTCCTGGGCTCGCTCCTACTGCCGCTCCGGTTGTTGCGCCAGAGTCTACCCCGACACCTGTTGTTGCGCCTGCGGTGTTTCGGGTATGACCGGTTCTGCCCCTCTTCCACAGCGCTTTGGGGGAGAGCCAACTCAGTGCCGAGGTTTCCTTAACCAGGTGGGCATTTATTTCGAGTTGCTGCCACATGCCTTTCCTACTGAGAGATCAAAGGTGGGCTTCTTGATCTCACTGCTCTCGGACAAGGCCTTGGCCTGGGCCAGCCCTTTATGGGAGAACAACAATCCGGTGGTTGCCGAGTTTTCCGGTTTTGTTGCTTCTCTTCGGAAGGTATTCGATGTGCCGGCTCGTGCTGCCTCTGCTGCGAAGCTCCTTATGTCCATCAGACAGGGTTCACGATCCGTAGCTGAATACGCCATTGAGTTTCGTACCCTGGCAGCAGAGGTGGGCTGGAATAATGAGGCTCTGGTCGCTGCTTTCTCTCATGGTCTCTCGGATGCCTTGAAGGATGAGGTTGCAGCTAAGGACCTACCAGTTGAGCTCGAGTCTCTTATTTCTTTCCTGATTTTGATTGACACCAGACTCAGGGAGAGACCTTCCTTTAAGGAGAACCTGCGGAGGTCTTCTAACAGATTGGTGCCTACGTTTGCTGTCCCACCCGTGCCTCCCTCTCCTCCCACACCTCCTGGGGATGACTTGTCTGGGGGAACCCATGCAGCTGGGGTTTGCTCGCCTGTCCGAGGGGGAGAGGGCACTCCGGAGACGCGAGGGCCGATGCATGTACTGTGGTCTCGGTGGGCATTTTCGGTTGGCATGTCCGAACCGTCCGGGAAACGCTCGTACCCTGAGATCCTGTCGGGGGCAGATCTTGGGTGGAGTCTCCTCGTCCCCGGTTTCCCGTGTTGACAAACCACTGATCACTGTTGTCCTCTCCTGGGTCGGGGGCTCGGTGACGACCCAGGCGTTGGTGGACTCTGGTGCTGGTGGTTTGTTCATTGATAGTGTGTTCGCTGCCGCCAATTCCATTCCTCTGCAGGCTCGAGGTTCCCCACTGGCTCTTGAGGCGATAGACGGCAGACCCCTTCTGCCGCCACACGTGACTCATGAGACCCTTCCAGTGGGGATAGCCATTGGTGCCGTTCACAGAGAGTCGGTCTGCCTCCAGGTTATTTCGTCTCCACACTACTCGGTGGTCTTGGGGTACCCCTGGCTCCAGAAGCATAATCCGACTTTCGATTGGAGATCGGTCGAGATCCTCTCGTGGTCACCGCAGTGTGGGGCTAGTTGCATCCATGGGTCTGTCAAGTTGCTGTGTACTTCCTCGGACTCTCTGTTGCCTCCTGAATACGAGGAGTACCGGGATGTATTCGATAAGGTGCGCGCGGTTGCCCTACCTCCGCACCGCCCATACGATTGTGCCATAGAGTTACAATCTGGTGCCGTTCCTCCTCGTGGCAAAGTCTATCCACTGTCGGTAGCAGAGAATGAGGCCATGGAGGAGTACGTGAGGGAGGCGCTTTCACGCGGACACATTCGCAAATCTTCGTCCCCGGCAGGGGCTGGATTTTTCTTTGTGAAAAAGAAGGGCGGTGAGTTGAGGCCTTGCATCGATTACAGGGGTCTCAATCGCATCACGATCAAGAACGCTTACCCGATACCCTTGATTTCCGAGCTGTTCGATCGCCTTAAAGGGGCCACGGTCTTTACCAAACTCGACCTGAGGGCGGCATATAACCTGGTAAGGATCAAGGCGGGCGATGAGTGGAAGACCGCGTTTAACACCAGGACCGGTCATTACGAATCCTTGGTTATGCCCTTTGGGTTGTGCAATGCGCCCGCAGTCTTTCAGGAATTCATCAACGATGTTTTCCGTGACCTGTTGCAGCAGTGTGTGGTAGTCTATTTGGATGACATCTTGGTATATTCTGAATCCATGGAGGCCCACATTCTGGATGTCAGACGAGTGTTGCAACGGTTACGAGAGAACAAGCTGTTCGGTAAGCTTGAGAAATGCGAATTTCACCGATCCCAGGTAACCTTCTTAGGTTACATCTTTTCCGCTGAGGGGTTCTCCATGGATCCTGAGAAGGTTTCGGCTGTCTTACAGTGGCCCCAGCCCAGTGGTCTTCGTTCCCTGCAGCGCTTTTTGGGCTTCGCCAATTATTATCGGAAGTTCATCAGGGACTTTTCCATGCTGGCCAAGCCTCTCACGGATCTGACCAGGAGGGGCAGTAATTCCCAGGTCTGGCCGCTCGAGGCCATCCGAGCTTTTGAGGCCCTAAAGTCCGCCTTTGTGTCGGCTCCGATTCTGTCGCATCCCAACCCTGGGTTGCCCTTTGTCCTCGAGGTGGACGCGTCTGAGACGGGAGTAGGCGCCCTTCTGTCTCAGCGTAGAACACCAGAGGGTCCTCTGCTTCCTTGTGGGTTTTACTCCCGGAAACTGTCTTCCGCGGAGTGCAACTATCAGATTGGTGACAGGGAGTTATTGGCCATCGTGCAGGCCCTTAAAGAATGGAGGCACTTGCTCGAGGGTTCGGTGGTTCCGGTTCTCATCCTGACGGACCACAAGAATCTGACCTACCTTTCTGAGGCCAAGAGATTGACACCACGTCAGGCCAGATGGGCTCTGTTCTTGTCACGTTTTAATTACGTGGTCTCCTACCTACCCGGTTCCAAGAACATCAGGGCGGATGCCTTATCACGGCAGTACTCCGAGCTGTCCAGGGAGGAGTCGATTCCGACTTCGGTCATACCTCCGAATCAGATCCTGGCCGCCATTCGCACCAGCCTGACCTCTCCCCTGGGTGAGCAGATTTTGGCGGCTCAATCTGGTGCTCCCTCTGGGAGACCCAACGGCAGATGTTTTGTGCCTGAGGAGTTGCGCACTCGGTTGTTGCGAACCTACCATAACTCCAAGACCGCGGGGCATCCTGGAAAGAATCAGCTGTCCTGGGCTGTTTCACGTCTGTTCTGGTGGCCTTCCCTACGTTCCGACATCGCCGCATATGTAGCGGCATGCTCCGTTTGTGCCCAGAGTAAGTCCCCTCGGCACCTTCCGTTGGGCCTTCTGCAACCCATAGCCACCGGGGAGCGCCCATGGTCACACCTGGGGATGGATTTCATTGTGGACCTCCCTGCATCCCGAGGCCATACGGTCATTCTCATGATTGTGGATCGGTTTTCCAAAATGTGCCACTGTGTTCCTCTCAAGAAGTTACCCTCTGCACAAGAGTTGGCCACGATTTTTGCCAGGGAGGTCTTCCGGTTGCACGGTTTGCCTAAGGAGATTGTGTCGGATCGGGGGAGTCAGTTTGTGTCCAGGTTCTGGCGCGCCTTTTGCTCCCAGTTGGGGATTCATCTCTCCTTCTCCTCGGCCTACCACCCTCAGTCCAATGGGGCCGCAGAACGATCCAATCAGGCCTTGGAGCAATTCCTTCGTTGCTATGTCTCCGATCACCAAGACAATTGGGTTGACCTCCTGCCTTGGGCTGAGTTTGCCAGGAACACGGCGGTGAACTCTTCCTCTGGGACGTCTCCCTTCATGGCCAATTATGGGTTCCAACCTGCCGTGTTACCGGAGGTATTCTCTCCCCAGGATATTCCGGCTGTGGAGGATCACCTTTCCGTCCTACGTGCTTCTTGGGTACAGATCCAGAAGTCCCTTGAGGTCTCTGCGCAGCGCCAGAGATTCCAGGCTGATCGCAGACGAGCGCCTGCTCCTTCCTACCAGGTCGGAGACCGTGTATGGTTGTCCACCCGCAACCTCAACCTTCGAGTGCCCACTCCCAAGCTGGCGCCTCGCTTTGTTGGTCCCTTCCGAGTGCTTCGCAGGGTAAACCCGGTAGCCTATGCCCTTGCGCTTCCTCCTGGCATGCGGATCTCCAACGTGTTTCATGTCTCCCTGTTGAAGCCACTGGTGTGTAATCGTTTCACTTCCTCGGTTCCTCGGCCTCGTCCGGTCGAAGTGGGCAATCGTGAGGAATATGAGGTGAGCAATATCCTGGACTCACGCCTGGTCCGCGGTCGGTTGCAGTTTTTGGTCCATTGGCGTGGTTATGGTCCAGAGGAGCGTTCCTGGGTTCCCTCCGCAGATGTCCATGCTCCTGCCTTGCTCCGAGCCTTCCACGCACGCTTCCCTCAGAAACCGTTTTGTGCTCCGCGGAGGAGGGGCCCTTGAGGGGGAGGTACTGTCATGGTCTTACCTGCTTGCTGCTCTCCTTCGTTTGACATGTGCTGGCGGCCATCTTGGGTCCTGGGTTTCTTGTAGCCTTCCACCCTGCGGCTCCTGCCATCTTCAAACGGTTGTAGTTTAAAAATTATAAATCCTACAGCGAAGAGCTTTATATTGTGAGAATCACAAGACCCTAGTATGCATAGTATGTCTCTGAAATATTAAAATTAAAGGCACAGTTGCAGTTTAAAAATTGCCCTTCAAATTTGAGGTGGCTAGAGTGGAGTTTCAATGAATATCAATGGGCGGCGTGAGTTGCAAACAAATGGTCATATTTTGAAAACTATCAGGACTATGGCTTAGCCATGGACATTCTTAGCGACAGAAGGGTAGCTGAAAGTTTTGATATATGAGTTGTATAGGTGGGCTTGAAAATGAGGGAGTGGTGGCAGTTTAAAATCATGTTCTGATTTTTCAGCTCACACTCTAGATTTTGTCAGCTCCCACTCTAGTTTTGAACATTCCACCATTCATTCCTATGGGACCAATTTCGTCACAAAAACGTCGATATTTTGTGAACCATTCGGCGAAACTTTCCACAAAGTAATAGCACACCAATCGGGAACAATCCACACGTTTCGGTATATTACTGTCTATGTAGTGTAAAAACTGTGGGAGGAGTTAGGGTTGTAAATTTGGCTATAATAACAAGAATATATATGTGAGATAACAGTAAGTAGTCTTGCCATGCAAGAACACTTAATAAAAAAAAGATGGTGGCTGAGCTGCCTCTGAGGAGGTGGCATTTTACAGCAAGGCACAGGAACCTATGGCTCCTGTCCCTACCTTTCAGCCTCATAGCAATTAGTGATGAGCGGGAGGTGCCATATTCGATTTCGCGATATTTCGCGAATATTCGATTGAATATTCGTATTATATTCGTTGAAATTGAATATTCGTAATTATTTCATTTATCGCGAATAATATGCGATTAAATTAATCGTACGATTTAAAAAAAATTTTTTTTATGTATAAGGCAACGTTCCTATGACTATGGCTAGGCTAATATGCGTATTTTACAAATATTCTTAATATTGCTCTAACTTAGTCTTTTAGAATATTCGTAATATTCTAAAAGACGAAGTTAGAGCAATATTACGAATTTTCGTAAAATACACATATAGATTGTAATTTAGCTAATATAGTGCTAAAATCCTTTTTTTTTCTCTAATTTTTTTTGCCTCTTCTGAACTTCAGTTTTGGAAAATATGTACACTATTAAAAAAACTACTATAGCAGTATATTAGCTAAATTACAATCTATATGTGTATTTTACAAATATTCTTAATATTGCTCTAACTTCGTCTTTTAGAATATTCGTAATATTCTAAAAGACTGAGTTAGGGCTCTTTCACACCTGCGTTGTTGTGTTCCGGCATAGAGTTCCGTCGTCGGGGCTCTATGCCGGAAGAATCCTGATCAGGATTATCCTAATGCATTCTGAATGGAGAGAAATCCGTTCAGGATGCATCAGGATGTCTTCAGTTCCGGAACGGAACGTTTTTTGGCCGGAGAAAATACCGCAGCATGCTGCGCTTTTTGCTCCGGCCAAAAATCCGGAACACTTGCCGCAAGGCCGGATCCGGAATTAATGCCCATTGAAAGGCATTGATCCGGATCCGGCCTTAAGCTAAACGTCGTTTCGGCGCATTGCCGCATCCGACATTTAGCTTTTTCAGAGTGGTTACCATGGCTGCCGGGACGCTAAAGTCCTGGCAGCCATGGTAAAGTGTAGTGGGGAGCGGGGAGCAGTGTACTTACCGTCCGTGCGGCTCCCCGGGCGCTCCAGAGTGACGTCAGGGCGCCCCAAGCGCATGGATCATGTGATCACATGGATCACGTCATCCATGCGCATGGGGCGCTCTGACGTCATTCTGGAGCGCCCGGGGAGCCGAACGGACTGTAAGTATACCGCTCCCCCGCTCCCCACTACTACTATGGCAACCAGGACTTTAATAGCGTCCTGGGTGCCATAGTAACACTGAACGCATTTGGAAGACGGTTCCGTCTTCAAATGCTTTCAGTACACTTGCGTTTTTCCGGATCCGGAGTGTAATTCCGGCAAGTGGAGTACACGCCGGATCCGGACAACGCAAGTGTGAAAGAGGCCTTAGAGCAATATTACGAATATTCTAAAAGGCGAAGTTAGAGCAATATTGACCTCTCGAAATTGCGATATTCGAGATAAAAATTCTAAATTCGAATATTCGCGCTCAACACTAATAGCAATGAGCCACTAGGCCTGATGCCTGTGTGGCAGTAGATCAGTGGAGGAGGTCAAGATGATATCACTGCAACCTCCTGCTCTGGGTCTTGGCCAGCTTGAAGATGTGGTCATGAATGAAGCAGATTATTCTATGGAGGACTACAGGGGTGCATTATACCACAGGGGGCATTTTTTCTACCAGTGGACTACAGGAGGTAATTATACTGTACTACAGGGGGGCATTATGTCATTATACTACAGGGGGACTACAGGAGGGCATTATATTACTGGGGGACTATAGGAGGACATTGTACTACAGGGGAGCATTATGGCATTATACTACAGGAAGCATTTCAATATTTGCCTCAGTCAGCAGAAAGGCTAGGTGCACCCCTGGTCCTCTCCACCCGTCTTTGTTTACATGGCTGCAGCACTGGCCTCATGTCAAAGGCTGGCAGGGAAGACTGGAATGGCAGTGCTGACGTGGACAGCAATTCAGCAAGTATTGTTTATTTTTTTTATTTTAAACCATGCTGTGCTCCAGTTTATGCTAATCTTTGACAACCCCTTTAATGTTTTGAGTCTGCAAGCTCAGACCCTGCTGATTTCTAAATTGGAGGGACCATAGTGGTCGATGAAGCCAAGAATCCCTGTGGGTATAATCAAATATTCTGTTGAAAATTACAGCCAAAATTACATTTGTTTTGCATAGACTGGCCGTACGAGAATTAGAAATCCCTGACTATGGCTTACCTCCCCTCCAGCTATCTTGTGACATTGTGAAATTTCACTGACTGAAATGGATCAGGTACTCCAGCGTTTAGTATTTAATCTATAGGACACATTCCCTAATGCAGTCTTACATACTATAAATTATAGGTATGTCTAATAGACACGCTTTGTATTTTGCATTAGAGTGAAAAAAAAACTTTTTTGATTAAGTGTTCTATATATTCACTGCGTTAGATAATGTAAAGCTTATGACTGCAATGAATTGGACATTTTCAGAGTATCAGAGCGGTGTAGCCATTGCCTGCAGTTACTAGTTGTAATTTGCAGAGAGAGAAAATACTGCATTGCACAGAAGTGGCATCTCCAGAATTCTAATTTTGTATTTCCACTAGACCTGGTTTTTGATACTACTCTTCAAAGAGTTCTGCTTCAGCTTTGTGTGTTAAGCACAGGATGTAATGGGCAATATATATACCGCTGCAAGCAAATGTCATGTTTTTCCCCCCCCTCACAATGATTTATGAATATAGGAAATATTTGCACTCAGGGATCCTGCCTCTGCACCAAAATTAAATTAGCATGCCACGTAGACTTTAAACATTACAGCAAAAGTGAAAAAATTAATAAAAATAAAATACAGTTACATGGAAACAGTTTTAGACAAATATGTTATGCTATTATGGTATGTGTAGTATATTTGTGCCCACCTCTGGTACTAGAACCAACAGGAGGCAAATCACTTCCGGTGCTGGAATCGCCAATAGTTGTCTCCTTCTGAATATATGGTACACTATGGTATGATATACATTAGGGAGACTTTAGATAAATGTGCCAAAATTCTGGCTTAATTTGCACCTCTCTAGTGTTCATCATGGCTTAAAATGCCCAAAAGTGCACCAAAATTGTGCCAAACTTTTGTAAAAAATATTAAAGCAAGCCCATTAAAAGGTGACATAAGGAGAAGAAAATTTGGCTAATGTGTCTTTCAGGACATGCCAGATCTATCACACATTTAGTGCCACTGTGATAAATTTGGAGCATCTTCTGCCTGTCTGGTCTAGGTAAGATGGGTAACAAATCTCCATCCGGGTCTATTGTATTCAATACCACAACCCAATACGTATCTACAGTATATACAGTAATATAAAACTAGGTTTTAATGTAGGTACCACCAAAATAGCTGTAATCCATTGATATGTAAACTTCACAAGACCTCTGAAGGTGTCCAGTGGTATCTGGCACCAAGGCCTTTGCAGCAGATCCTTTAAAAAGGAACCAATCATCAACTTTATTTTGTCCTCATTGGATAGCATAAAGTAGTGAGAGACATGCCGATCTCAGCAGTATGCCACTCATGAGCTAATATTAAGTCATTGCCGAGAATTTGCTGTATAATTATTGAAGCCTGTGCCAGAGAAGAGTCATGGCAGTCTGAGAAGAGTCATGGTTAGTCATGAGCTCCTGTTCTCCCTGCCCACCTCCTGATGGTTGACAGTTTTTTTTCTCTAGAAGAGAGATGCCAATCTTCAGCAGGTGAGCAGGAAGAAAGGAGCTCATAAATAACCTTGACCTTTCTTGAGAAGCCCTACACTCTTTTCTGGTATGATTCCAACACCTGATATTAGCTTATGAGTGACTGAAATCAGAATGTCTTTCACTACTACTTGCTTCCCTTTGGGAGGAAAGCATAAAGTTGATGACAGGTTCATTTTAAATCTTATATGATAGGGACTTGTTTTTTCAGAACACCTCACAGATGCGCTATTGGCTTGAGATCTGGGGAATTTGGAAGCTAAGTCAATAACTTGAATAGGGAGGAGCGAATCGACTTCGGATTAAACATCATACTTCGTTTGAATACTGTACGGAGCGAGTGCTTTGTACAGCATTAGAATGTATTGGCTCCTTTGAGCCAAAGTTATTACTTTGCGAAGTCTCGCGAGACTTTGCATAATAACTTCATAAATCAATTTCTACTGTAAAAAAAAATTTCCCGAACTGGGGTTCGGTTCCGAGTGGTACCTTGAAACCAAACCCGAGTTTGGGAAATGGTTTTTAACAGTAGAAATTGATTTATGAAGTTATTATGCAAAGTCTTGCGATTCGCTCATCCCTAATCTTGAACAGTTGAACTCGTTATGTTCCTCAGAACATTCTAGTGAGGTGCAAAAAGGTTTCAAAACACATTATAAATCTGGTGTAAGACGTACACCAGTTTTTTGTGGCAAACTGAGGCAGAATTCGGACACATTAGGCTTTTTTATGTCTGTGTTCAGCTTTCCGTTCTTCTGATCTGTCAGAACAAAAGAGTAAATAAAAAAATTGATCCACTCTTTTGACAAAAAACTTTGTCATAAAAGGCAGAAAGATGCTCAAAACCCCATATGCTGTTGCGCATATACTGTATAATCGGGGGAGCGAATCCTGCACATGTGATCCATTGCTAACGGCAATCCCCAGCAAAAATGCATACAATGGAGGATGCCGGCAGCGGACCACATGTACCACAGAAACATCCTACACATTTTCTTTGTAAATGTTTGCTTTATATAGCCAATTACATCCACACATTTGGCTCTCCGGCGTAGGATGTTTCTGTGGTACATGTGGTCTGCTGTCGGCATCTTTCATTGTATAAATTTTTCTGGGGATTGCTGTTAGCAGGATTTGTTCCCCCGATTATATATGAGCAACAGCATATGGGATTTTGAGCATCTTTCTGCTTTTTATGACCACGTTATTTTGTTATTTTGTCTGTACATGCATGCCTGGACGTGTGGCAACTCCAGGTTTGAATGTGCCTGGATTTTGATTAATGGGTAACATTCAGGTGCACCTGTGTGGCCTGCATCACATGAGTCGGTGATAGGTGGGACTCACAGCCTCCTCCCTCCTCCCATTGTATGTGTGATTTCACATTGGAGGCAACTGGGAGTTGGTGGCTGTGTGTCGGACTATATGCCCCTACCCATAATTGCTCATACGGCATAGATAGGTTAGCGTTAGGTCCCTTGCCACTTTGAGATACCTTGACAGGGTGTGCGGGCTGCGGTATGTTCTTGATATTAGAATATATTGGTGAAAGTCTCATTTTAATATCAGTGTGAGGGTTTAGCCATATATTGTCAATTGCATTTTCCATTGTAGTGAACCATTTTTTCTTTATAAATTTTTATCCACTATTTTAAGCATCAGTTGTGCCCAGTTAGCGTCAGTTTGCACTAACAATAACATCCATTTTTTTAGCATCAGTTATGATCAGTTTGCGTCACTTCCGTCAGATATCAATATTTTTGGATGGGAGAAAGAGTTCTGCACGCAGGACATTTTCTACTATCAAAAATAACTGATCTTTAATTGAAGTGACACAAATTGACCATAACTGATTCTGTTATTTTTCTGTTCTGACGGATCAGAAGAATGGAAAGCTGAATGCAGATGTAATTGAGTGATTAGCTTATTACATCTCTCACTGTGTCTATTTAAAACTGTGATGGCAATTGTGGGAACACTGCATAAAAATGAATGTAACTACACACGTTTTTGGCTGCATTTTTCGTGGTGCAGTTATGGGCTGCTAATGGTCCTCAAACCGTTTCAGCAATCACATAGCGTATACTGTTCTTGTACGTTTGTAAGATAGAAGTGCTTTGTATGATTTTGTAATTTCAGCCTGCAAACATCTTAAGAGCTATGCTGGATGTCCATGGTAAAATAAGCTGCAGTAAAGAAGAAAATATACAGTCTGCCAGGCACAGAAGGACTTTGCATTAGGAGACAAATACGTTTCTCTGGAGCCTGTATTGGCACCTTAACTCCGCTGCTGTCTGGATAACAATACTGATTAGAGAAGGTTTTCTAACAAGCAGAGGGCACAGTATTCCTCATGGAGATTACTGCCTGGAACAATCAACTCCCTAGTGAGCGAAAGAATTGAAATACCCCTTAACCCCTTCACACATAAACTTCTGCTGTTAGATCAAGCTGTTTATTGTGTTGCAGAGCTAGAATTATCGCAATGTCTGCAGACCTCCATGGCTGACAACAGTGCTGGTAATGAACCAGTGCAAGCTATAAGGAAACAATAGGTGTCATTTCCATGAAGGGGACACATTGTAGACTATTGTAAACTAACTAGCTTTATATAAGTTATTGTCCTGCTGCTTGAGGATTTTTGGTTTTGTCTGTCAGCATGATTTTTATGGATACCTGCATCTGCCGTCCAATATCATACTAGAGCACTTGGCTCTGATAACATTTGCTCTGCAGATAAGCATTTCTCCCTAAACAAGATCGAAAGCATAAGTCAGCGAGTCGCTCTCTTCTGCCAAGTTTTTTTAATTGTATTTTTTTACTTTTCATAGTTAGATCGTATTGTCAAACTGACTGTACGACCCCGGTATAGCATTTACTATAATACTGAATGGCAATTCTGCCTGGCTATGCAGCCATATGAGAAGGGGTAGACTTTCCATTTAGAAATCTGGGAGCAGTAATAGTGGCCATATTCGTAGTCATCAAACCTTCTCAGTAAGTGTGCGCTCATATATGCCCAGCAGATGCCAGAAGCTTTATGCATTGCACATGGCATCCCATCTAGTGCTCCAGATGCTCAAATGGGCGGTGTGGGACCTATGGGCATGGAGCCATGCTCGTCAACTAGCTGGATTGAAAAATTATGGAGTCATTGTTTTTTGAAATGGCACAACTGTGCTGGTGAAAAACTGTGCTGGATTGCCAGATATATGTGAATGCACCATAGCTGATCTAACTGATAAATGAAACACGCCAGGGAACTCCTTGGAGCTGGCTTTGGTGTGCTCGGTCCCTTGCTGCGGTGGGCAGTAGGAGGCGTACTGTCTAGAGGACGGCCGCACCGCTTTTGCACCCTGCTCCCTCTTCTGCTGTGCTGGTGGCTCTGTGCGACCACTGCCTCTTCCTCCGAACTACATAGGTCACTCGCATGACCTTAATTCCATGTGGGGTCGAGGACCTCATCGTCCTCCACATCATCTTCCACCCAGACTTCCCCCTTGCCCTTCTTGTCAGTCTGCACACTTTCGAAAGCCCCAAGCAGTTGGCACCTGTGTTTCGTCATCATCCGAGACGTGCTGCGATGGTCCTCCCATGTACTCATCATGAAAGATAAGTGGTTGGGCATCTCTTCCACTTCTAGGGCAGGGATAGGTGGATGGCCCTGGGAAACCCTGCTAACAGAGTCATCAAAAAGCAGAAGAGAATGCTGCATGACTTGGGGCTCAGACTGCTTGGCTGATTTGCAAGGGGGTGAGGTGAAAGACTGATGGACATGGGCTGCAGGTGCCAACTCTGATCTTTCAGCAGGAGACTGGGTAGGAGACAATGTGAATAAACTGGAGCCACTGTCAGCAATCTACTATCGCCTGTACTTGTTCAGGCCTCACCATTCGTAGAGCCGCATTAGGCCCGACCAAATAACGCTGCAGGTTCTGTCGCCTACTCGCACCTGAGGAAGGTGTTTCACTTGTGCGTGTAGCTGGCACAGATCGACCACGTCCTCTCCCTGCAACAGGAGCTACACCAGCAGCACCATGACCTGGGCCACGTCCCTTATTTGAAGCTCTCCTCATATTTCTCGAATTTAGGATCTTGCCCTAAATGGGTGTTTAATTAATAGTAAAATAGAACGACAGTATGTACAGGGTGTATCTCACATGCCCTAAACCAGACTAGGCCTCAATTAAATTTGCTTGCCTAAAATGGCTGTATTTCAAATACCTGAATAGAACCCCTGTATTTAAAGGGTGTATCTCACACGCCCTGACCCACAATAGGCTGCAATTAAAGATTTGTGCCCAAAATGTCTTTATTTCAAATACCTGAATAGAACACCTGTATATAAAGGGTGTATCTCACACACCCTGACCCACACTAGGTCGCAATTAAAGATTTGTGCCCAAAATGGCTGTATTTCAAATACCTGAATAGAGCACCTGTATTTAAAGGGTGTATCTCACACGCCCTGACCCACACTAGGTCGCAATTAAAGATTTATGCCCAAAATGGCTGTATTTAAAATAACTGAATATAACCCAAATATATAAAGGGTGTATCTCACAATGACATTTGCAGCAAAGGCTGGCAAATTTTATTTTTTTGCCCAAATGGGTGTTTGTTTAATAACTGAAGTATTATATAACCCTGGAATTTCAAACGTCTTGATGCTGCAAGGGCGCAACAATTGTGTATTTTGCCCAAAAAAGGTTGTTTTATTAATAGAAGAATATAGCCCCTGTATATACAGGGTGTATCTCACACGCCCTGACTCACACTAGGCCGCAATTAAAGATTTGTGCCCGAAATGGCTGTATTTCAAATACCTGAATAGAACACCTGTATTTGAAGTGTGTATCTCACACGCCCTGACCCACACTAGGCTGCAATTAAAGATTTTTGCCAAAATTGGGTATTTGTTTAATAACTAAATATAACAGCAGTATATAACCCTGGAATTCCACACGTGCTGATGATGCAAGGCCAGGAAAATTGAGTAGTTTGCCCAAAAAAGGGTGTTTTATTAATAGAACAATATAACCCCAGTATAAAAAGGGTGTATCTCACACGCCCTGACCCACACTAGGCTGCAATTAAAGATTTGTGCTAAAAATGGGTATTTGATTAATAACTGAATATGACAGCAGTATATAACCCTGGAATTTCACACGTGCTGATGGTGCAAGGCCAGGAAAATTGTGCATTTTTCCCAAAAAAGGGTGTTTTGTTAATAGAACAATATAACCCCAGTATATAAAGGGTGTATCTCACACACCCAGACCCACACTAGGCTGCAATTAAAGATTTGTGCCAAAAATGGGTATTTGATTACCGTATTCTTCGCCCCATAAGACGCACTTCCCCCCCCCCCCCCCAAAATGACATTTTTTACATCGCATGCTGCGATGTATGAGCGAGCGGGGAGGGACTGGGAGGAGGAGCTGGGGGCCTGATGTCACGTGCCTGCGCCGCCTACTTTATGAATGAAGCAGGCGGAGCAGGCACGTGACCTCAGTGAGTGACGCGCTGACCGCCCGGCCTGCCTGCGTTGTACAGAAGCTGTTAGGATTTACGGTAATATTAGGAGTGAGGGGGGATGTTTAATCACTTTTAATTGAATGAGACATTTTATATTTGTATACTGCAGCACTGGAGCGGTGGGGGGGGGGGGGAATCTGTGGATGACAGTTTTATGGGGATCATCTGTGGAAGGCACTGTTAAGGGCTGGGGGATCTGTGGATGGCACTGTTATGGGGTGGGGGGTCTGTGGATGGCACATATATAACAGTGCCACCCACAGATCCCCCATAACAGTGCAACCCACAGATCCCCCATAACAGTGTCAGCCACAGATCCCCCATAACAGTGTCAGCCACAGATCCCCCCTGTAACAGTGTCAGCCACAGATCCCCCCGTAACAGTGTCAGCCACAGATCCCCCCTGTAACGGTGTCAGCCACAGATCCCCCCTGTAACAGTGTCAGCCACAGATCCCCCCTGTAACAGTGTCAGCCACAGATCCCCCTGTGACAGTGTCAGCCACAGATCCCCCCTGTAACAGTGTCATCCACAGATCCCCCCTGTAACAGTGTCAGCCACAGATTCCCCTGTAACAGTGTCAGCCACAGATCCCCCCTGTAACAGTGTCAGCCACAGATCCCCCCTGTAACAGTGTCAGCCACAGATCCCCCATAACAGTGTCCTTTACAGATCCCCATAATAGTGCCATCCACAGATCCTCAGTAATTGTGCCATCCACAGACCACCATTAGTTCCAAACCCACCAAAAGCACACCTTTTGGTTAAAAATATATTGGTGCGTCTTATGGGCCGGTGCGTCTTATAGGGCGAAAAATACAGTAATAACTGAATATGACAGCAGTATATAACCCTGGAATTTCAAACGTCTTGATGCTGCAAGGCCAGAAAAATTGTGTATTTTAGCAAAAAAGTGTGTTTTTAAAAACCCTGAAAATTATGGCTGTATTTCAATCTTAAATTGCACACTGACTAATCCTGAAAATGCACCAGATGTTGTATATTGCCAAAAAAGGGTGATTTTTTACAACTAGGTTATTAGTGCTGTTTTTCAAGCTTGACATAAATATTTGACATAAATTAGCAAATTTGAGAATTCGTGATTAGAGATGTCGCGAACATAAAATTTTCCGTTCACGATCAGCGAACGCGAATTTCTGCAAATGTTCGCGAAAAGGCGAACCGGGCAAACCGCCATAGACTTCAATAGGCAGGCAAATTTTAAAGCCCACAGGGACTCTTTCTAGCCACAGTAGTGATGGAAAAGTTGTTTCAAGGGGACTAACACCTGGACTGTGGCATGCCGGAGGGGGATCCATGGCAAAACTCCCATGGAAATTTACATAGTTGACACAGAGTTGGGTTTTAATCCATAAAGGGCATAAATCACCTAACAATCCTAAATTTTTTTCAACAACGTGGTTTAAAACATCCAGTGTGTGTATACGATCAGGTGTGATGTTGTATCGATCAGGTAGTGTAAGGGTTACGCCCGCTTCACAGACATTGACAGACCAAACTCCCCTTTTAATGCACCGCAAACAACCGCAAACAGTCCATTTGCCTAACCGCAACCTCCGCATTTGCACAAGGTTGGATACCAAGCTAGCCATGTCCCGTTGATGTCATTGAAGGTTTCTTCCTCCACCCAGCCACGTACAACACCAATGGTCCCCAAAAGGTGAATTGAATTGATTTTTCGAACGGGGAGATGGTTAAAAAAACGCTGGCTCCCTCCCCTTTGTTTGAATCCACGGTCACTGCGTCTGCGCCGTGCAATTTACTCTCACATCCGATATGAGTGGTACTTTCTGTAGTTCTCTCTTCTCATCAGTTTAATGCCTGTTACGTCCCCAATCTGGGGTCCATTTATTAAATAGATTTTTCGAACGGGGAGATGGTTAAAAAAAACGCTGGCTCACTCCCCTTTGTTTGAATCCACGCCACGGTCACTGCGTCTGTGCCGTGCAATTTACTCTCAAACCCGATATGAGTGGTATTTTCTGTAGTACTATTCTCATCAGTTTAATCCCTGTTACGTCCCATATCAGGGATTGCCTTTTGTGAAAAATAATTTAGGCTGGGTACCTTCGACTGCCTTCACAGTGACAGACCAAACTCTGATACACCAAAATGAATTGATTTTAGGAACCGGGAGATGGAAAAAGCAGCTTGGTCGGTCCTCTTACTCCCAAGTTGGGGCACTGCGCGTGCACGGAGCAATGTGCTGTGACACCCTATATGATTGATGTCTTAACTAGTACTATTCCTATCAGTTTAATCCCTGTTACGTCCCCTACCCGGGGACGTGTGTAGAATTGATTAACCATTGTCGAATTAACGAACCATTACGACATCCTGCAATAATTTAGTTCTGCGCTTTGTACTTGCTTTGTATTGGAATTGATGGGGATTTTTTTAAATTGTCTGCATTATTTCTAATAAACTATTAAGAGACTTTATTATGATTTTTTTATTTTATGTATTAAAAACCCATACCAGTGGCCACAGTACAGTCTGTGTGGGCCAGACACACACTGGCTTGCAACTGGGATTATATCACAGAAAAATATTAATTTTTATTTTTTTTATCTGCAGGGTATTTGTGAGTGAGTGACACCCTGTAACGGTATGAGTGGTGGGCTAGTCAGTGGCCACAGTACAGTCTGTGGGCCAGACACACACTGGCTTGCAACTGGGATTATATCACCGAAAAATATTAAATAGAATTTTTTTTATCTGCAAGGTATTTGTGAGTGAGTTACACCCTGTAACGGTATGAGTGGTGGGCTAGCCAGTGGCCACAGTACAGTCTGTGGGCCAGACACACACTGGCTTGCAACTGGGATTATATCACAGAAAAAAATTAAATTGAATTTTTTTTATCTGCAAGGTATTTGTGAGTGACACCCTGTATGAATGGTGTGCACACAGTACTGTCTGTAGGCCAGACAGTCACTCACTGGCTTGCAACTGCTATTATATCATAAAGAAATAATAAATTGAATTTTTTTTATCTGCAAGGTATTTTCTGTCACACCCTGTATGAATGGTGTGCACACAGTACTGTCTGTGACTGAGCCTGCAGCCTCTCACACACGGGCAGGCAACTGCAATATATATAAATATAAAAAAATAAAAAAAAAGCAGACTGATGTACCAGCCCTGAAAAGGGCTTTTTGGGGTGCTGTCAGGACGCTGTCCTTACAGCAGATGAGTCTGTGGACACAGAACACTGCCCTAGCTAACGCTTTCCCTATTAGATCAGCAGCAGCAGCACTGTCCCTCCTCTCACTAAGAATGCAGCTTCCGAATGAATCTAAAATGAATGCTGTCCAGGAGGTGGGAGGGTCTGGGAGGGAGGGTCTGCTGCTGATTGGCTGGAATGTGTCTGCTGACTGTGAGGTACAGGGTCAAAGTTTACTCAATGATGATGTATAGGGGGCGGACCGAACATCGCACAAGCTATGTTCGCCGGGAACTATTCGCCGGCGAACTATTCGGGACATCTCTATTCGTGATCTCCAGTCATTATTTACTTGATTGCGTAAATCAGTAATGTAATATATTCGCGATAAAAATTTGCAATTATAATATTCGCGACTTTCCTATTGGTTGCTAAGGATGTTGCTAAGTGCCGATATTCACGGTAAATTTGCGATAAATTTGCGATTAGAATATTCGCGATCAACACTAAGGGGCAGGCAACTTTCCTATTGGTTGCTAGGGATGTTGCTAAGTGCCGATATTCACGGTAAATTTGCGATTAGAATATTCGCAATCAACACTAAGGGGCAGGCAACTTTCCTATTGGTTGCTAGGGATGTTGCTAAGTGCCGATATTCACGGTAAATTTGCGATAAATTTGCGATTAGAATATTCGCGATCAAGACTATTTGCGAATACGAATATATAGCACTATATTCTAAATATTCGCAAATTCTCAAAGTGGCGATATTCGCGATTAAAATTCGCGATTCGAATATTCACACTTAACACTACCTGGGAACCTGAGACCGAAGGGCTATTAGTAGGAGTGACCGCCACTTCGTTGGAAGAGGGGGAGACAACCCCGCTAAGTGTGATGGTGGGAGACGTGGAGGACTTGCCTCCGGGTCCTGAATTAGCAGACCTCAATGTCTCCGGGGATAATTTTGGTCTGATTGAAACCATACCGGGTACCTGAGGCTCGGCGACAAACCATATAGGAGGAGGTGCAGCTAATGTTGCAGCTAGATGTCATTGAGGAGTCAAAAAGTGAGTGGGCCAGTCCTATAGTAGTGATACCCAAGCCGGACGGGACGTTGCGGTTTTGTAATGACTTTCGAAAAGTTCATTAGGTTTCCAAACTGGGAAAGTCACCTACCCAAAGTGCGGGCTGTAGTAGACTCCCTTCGGAAAGCTGGCCTAACCGCTAACCCCAAAAAATGTGCAATAGGGTTAGAAGAGACTAAGTACCTGGGGTATGTTATTGGGCGCGGAGTCATCAAACCCCAAGTGAACAAAATCAAGACGATACGGAATTGGCCCCGACCAGTCACCAATAGGCAAATAAAGTCATTCCTGGGAATGGTAGGCTATTACATGAGGTTTGTTCCCCACTTTTCTACTCTAGCCGCGCCCTTAACAGGGCTCTTGAAGGGACGAAAATCAGTGATGCTTCGCTGGTATGATCGGGCGGAAAAGGCTTTTGCCACTTTGAAGTCGGCCCTGTGTGGGCCACCGGTTTTGGTGTCGCCCGACTTCAAGATGGAGTTCGTGGTACAAATGGATGCCTCCAAAGTAGGTCTCGGTGCTGTACTGTCTCAGGAAGTCAACGAGGAGGAACATCCCATTGTCTTCCTAAGCTGCAAGTTCACCCCAGCCGAAACCAGGTACAGTATAGTGGAGAGAGTGCCCGGCTATCAAGTGGGCACTCGAGATTCACCGCTACTATTTGTTGGGGAGAAAGTTCCGCCTGGTGACCGACCACTCCCCTCCAGGCCAAAGACAGGAATGCCCGGGTCACCAGATGGATTTTGTCTCTGCAGAATTTTAAGTTCTCGGTAGAACACAGAGCAGGCTGGTTGCACAGAAACGCGGATGCCCTGTCCCGGGTGCATTGTCTGGCATGTGTCCACCCCCTCAGGGTTGAACAAAGGGGGAGGGGAGTATGTGACATAGTGAGGGGTTGTGTCTGGCAAGGCAGGTATTTTCCTCCCAGCATGTGCGCCTGGGCTGGTTTTCAGCCAGGTAAGATCAAATACCGGACCAGAGTTTAAGTGCCAGTCTGGGTTTTGGCAGCAACTGGCTGTCCTTAAATAGGCAGCTGGGCTCAGCAGAGATCTCTCTCTGTTTTTGGGATCTGAGGCTTTGTGCCATGCTGGAGGGCTGAGAGCCGCATGCTGGAAAAACAGGCCCCCTAAAGCCTGCTGTGGACTTCAAGGTGACTTGTGTTATATGAACTTTCCATTGTGTGTGAATTAACACCAAGACTGCAAAGTTATGGGCTGTTTTGTGCAACTGCCTCAAGTGTTTTTAGTTAAGAACTTGTATTTTACCTCTGTACTGTGCCCGCTTACCCTACCTACCAGAGCGAAACCCCACAATATATACAGTACAGACCAAAAGTTTGGACACACCTTCTCATTCAAAGAGTTTTCTTTATTTTCATGACTATGAAGGCATCAAAACTATGAATTAACACATGTGGAATTATATACATAACAAACAAGTGTGAAACAACTGAAAATATGTCATATTCTAGGTTCTTCAAAGTAGCGACCTTTTGCTTTGAGAAGACCATTTTTGGAAGACCATTTCAGGGGACTACCTCTTGAAGCTCATCAAGAGAATGCCAAGAGTGTGCAAGGCAGTAATCAAAGCAAAAGGTGGCTACTTTGAAGAACCTAGAATATGACATATTTTCAGTTGTTTCACACTTGTTTGTTATGTATATAATTCCACATGTGTTAATTCATAGTTTTGATGCCTTCATAGTCATGAAAATAAAGAAAACTCTTTGAATGAGAAGGTGTGTCCAAACTTTTGGTCTGTACTGTATATATATACAGTACAGACCAAAAGTTTGGACACACCTTCTCATTCAAAGAGTTTTCTTTATTTTCATGACTATGAAAATTGTAGATTCACACTGAAGGCATCAAAACTATGAATTAACACATGTGGAATTATATAAATAACAAACAAGTGTGAAACAACTGAAAATATGTCATATTCTAGGTTCTTCAAAGTAGCCACCTTTTGCTTTGATTACTGCTTTGCACACTCTTGGCATTCTCTTGATGAGCTTCAAGAGGTAGTCCCCTGAAATGGTCTTCCAACAGTCTTGAAGGAGTTCCCAGAGATGCTTAGCACTTGTTGGCCCTTTTGCCTTCACTCTCCGGTCCAGCTCACCCCAAACCATCTCGATTGGGTTCAGGTCCGGTAACTGTGGAGGCCAGGTCATCTGGCGCAGCACCCCATCACTCTCCTTCATGGTCAAATACAGGGAGTGCAGAATTATTAGGCAAGTTGTATTTTTGAGGATTAATTTTATTATTGAACAACAACCATGTTCTCAATGAACCCAAAAAACTCATTAATATCAAAGCTGAATATTTTTGGAAGTAGTTTTTAGTTTGTTTTTAGTTTTAGCTATTTTAGGGGGATATCTGTGTGTGCAGGTGACTATTACTGTGCATAATTATTAGGCAACTTAACAAAAAACAAATATATACCCATTTCAATTATTTATTTTTACCAGTGAAACCAATATAACATCTCAACATTCACAAATATACATTTCTGACATTCAAAAACAAAACAAAAACAAATCAGTGACCAATATAGCCACCTTTCTTTGCAAGGACACTCAAAAGCCTGCCATCCATGGATTCTGTCAGTGTTTTGATCTGTTCACCATCAACATTGCGTGCAGCAGCAACCACAGCCTCCCAGACACTGTTCAGAGAGGTGTACTGTTTTCCCTCCTTGTAAATCTCACATTTGATGATGGACCACAGGTTCTCAATGGGGTTCAGATCAGGTGAACAAGGAGGCCATGTCATTAGATTTTCTTCTTTTATACCCTTTCTTGCCAGCCACGCTGTGGAGTACTTGGACGCGTGTGATGGAGCATTGTCCTGCATGAAAATCATGTTTTTCTTGAAGGATGCAGACTTCTTCCTGTACCACTGCTTGAAGAAGGTGTCTTCCAGAAACTGGCAGTAGGACTGGGAGTTGAGCTTTACTCCATCCTCAACCCGAAAAGGCCCCACAAGCTCATCTTTGATGATACCAGCCCAAACCAGTACTCCACCTCCACCTTGCTGGCGTCTGAGTCGGACTGGAGCTCTCTGCCCTTTACCAATCCAGCCACGGGCCCATCCATCTGGCCCATCAAGACTCACTCTCATTTCATCAGTCCATAAAACCTTAGAAAAATCAGTCTTGAGATATTTCTTGGCCCAGTCTTGACGTTTCAGCTTGTGTGTCTTGTTCAGTGGTGGTCGTCTTTCAGCCTTTCTTACCTTGGCCATGTCTCTAAGTATTGCACACCTTGTGCTTTTGGACACTCCAGGGATGTTGCAGCTCTGAAATATGGCCAAACTGGTGGCAAGTGGCATCTTGGCAGCTGCACGCTTGACTTTTCTCAGTTCATGGGCAGTTATTTTGCGCCTTGGTTTTTCCACACGCTTCTTGCGACCCTGTTGACTATTTTGAATGAAACGCTTGATTGTTCGATGATCACGCTTCAGAAGCTTTGCAATTTTAAGAGTGCTGCATCCCTCTGCAAGATATCTCACTATTTTTGACTTTTCTGAGCCTGTCAAGTCCTTCTTTTGACCCATTTTGCCAAAGGAAAGGAAGTTGCCTAATAATTATGCACACCTAATATAGGGTGTTGATGTCATTAGACCACACCCCTTCTCATTACAGAGATGCACATCACCTAATATGCTTAATTGGTATTAGGCTTTCGAGCCTATACAGCTTGGAGTAAGACAACATGCATAAAGAGGATGATGTGGTCAAAATACTCATTTGCCTAATAATTCTGCACGCAGTGTAGCCCTTACTTTCAAAGTTTTCCCAATTTTTGACCTTCATTTCTTAAAGTAATGATGGCCACTCGTTTTTCTTTACTTAGCTGCTTTTTTCTTGCCATAATACAAATTCTAACAGTCTATTTAGTAGGACTATCAGCTGTGTATCCACCTGACTTCTCCTCAACGCAACTGATAGTCCCAACCCCATTTATAAGGCAAGAAATCCCACTTATTAAACCTGACAGGGCACACCTGTGAAGTAAAAACCATTTCAGGGGACTACCTCTTGAAGCTCATCAAGAGAATGCCAAGAGTGTGCAAAGCAGTAATCAAAGCAAAAGGTGGCTACTTTGAAGAACCTAGAATATGACATATTTTCAGTTGTTTCACACTTGTTTGTTATGTATATAATTCCACATGTGTTAATTCATAGTTTTGATGCCTTCAGTGTGAATCTACAATTTTCATAGTCATGAAAATAAAGAAAACTCTTTGAATGAGAAGGTGTGTCCAAACTTTTGGTCTGTACTGTATATAAAATAGAAAAACTGGCAGCACTCCATAAAATAAAATGAAAAAATAAACATATATTCACCCATTAGGCAGTGCAACGTTTCGGCTCAGTGCTAGAGCCTTCCTCAAGCCTTGGCTTGAGGAAGGCTCTAGCACTGAGCCGAAATGTAGCACTGCCTAATGGGTGAATACATTTCTTTTTTCATTTTATTTTATGGAGTGCTGCCCGTTTTTTGGATTTTCTACATATGGGGTTTGCTTATTCCCACTTGGGCTTTTTGCACCCACCTGCTCTTCTACTTGACAGTGCTGCCGGAGACCCTTTTATTATATATATATATATATATATACAGGAAAAATGGCGGCACTGGCAGTGATGAGAAAAAGTCGGGTGCACGTTCCAGGAGAATAGACTTCTTACCCCAGCAATAAATCCAGAAAATGAGCGCCACTCCGGTAGGTTAAGAACAAATGATTCCGTTAATCACCCATGCGGTGCAACGTTTCGGCTCCAAACTAGAGCCTTTTTCAAGCAGAGATACAATACAAGTGATGGCAATTAAATAGGTGAATCAATCAAGATACAAATCATGTGACCACACTCCACCCCGTGGGTGTGTTGCAAAATATGTCAATGAGGATACAATGAGGATACAGTGAGAAAAGTGATAGCAATGAAAATACAATGTAAAACATCATGTGAAGGAAGAGACATAATCATACATGTCAGACATTATGTATAAAGTGTTGATCATATGACATAAACTTGTCGATCAGATGCAGAAAGCTGATCAAGTTATGCAACAAGTGAACATGTGAAATACAGGGGGAGGAGCAGGGAAACAATCGCGCAGACATACCAATCAGGCAGGAGACACATTCCATGCAGCTTCTCGGCGTTGTGTACACCGTTCTGCGCAGGCTCGGCGCTGCACCAATCAGGGACCAGCGGCGGCAGGGAAACGTCAAACGTCATCAAAACTAGCCGGTATCTACACGTTCCCCAGGCGCCGCTCCGTTCAGCCTCGGTGTGTCTTGTGGCGCATGCCCAGTAATAATCTGGTGCAAAAGCGCCATCTTGGACTCTGGAAAAACACCCATGAACCATACACCCCAATATAAAGCACCAGACCCGCTCCAGAATTGAGTATTACGTCACTGACAGGTAGGGACAGCCCCAGAATCAGGGTGCCCACTTCCACTACCCTGACAAAAAACCCACAGCCGCCACGGAAAACCGCGGTTAACAAAGGGGTATTGTCCAGGGTGTTGTGACGCAACCATACTCATGAGGGTTCTCCTCCTGCAGGTACATAGATGCCACAAGGGACAGATCCATAACAGGTGAAACAAAAGAATATATATATATATAGACCCCCACCATCAAGGCTGATATGACAAAAAGTATATAGGTCCCCAGGTGCATATAAAAATGCACACTACATGTAGGAATGAGCCCCTCCTATATGAAGTACTGCGTCCACTTGATCCACATGCTCCATCCCTCCTGGTACAATAGTGCAAGTGATAAAGAAATATTTCGATGTTTAAACTCTCTTTGTGTGTACATCAGTCACTGAGAAACAGATCACGCAACCCAGGATGCAAACCACACTTCACAGAATATCCCCAAAATTATATTCTACGTTTAGACCGTTGGGTCTCAAACTGCCCAACCTGTGGATCCAGTATAGCTCCTTACGCTTGAGTAACCTAGACCTGTTACCACCACGTCTGGGTTGAGGTATATGGTCAAGGATCCAACACCTCAAATCACCCTCCCTGTGCCTGGCTTCAACAAAGTGCTTGGATACCGGCAGATCAAGACGTTTTTTCCGGATACTAAAACTGTGATTATTGAGGCGGGTTTTTAACTCCGTCGTCGTCTCGTCCACGTAAAGTAAATTGCATGGGCCAGACAGTACATGTATGACGAAACTCGAGTCACAGGTTAAATGGAACATGATGTCATAAGACACACCTGTACTGGGGTGTACAAATGTTCTCCCTTTACGGATATATCTACAGTTGACGCAACCCAGACAGGGAAAACAGCCCAGGCCGGGCTGCGTCAACGTAGTTTGTCTCGAGGACCCCTTAGAGCCAATGTCAGCCTTGACCAACTGATCTCGCAGGTTCCTTGAACGCCGATATGAGAACAGTGGTGGGTGTTTGAACTCAGGAATCTCCTTGAAACAAGAGCCCAGAAAATCCCAGTGTTTCCTGATAATCCTGTTGATCGAGGGACTGAGTTCATTATATACTGAGACAAACTGAATCCTGTCAGATTTTTGGACAGTTTTTCGTTTCGACAGTAGTTCGTCCCTATCTAGACTGCGGACCCTGTCCATGTGCTCCCCCAACAGTCGATGGGGGTAACCCCTATCCAAAAATTTAGTGGCCATGGAGTCTAGGGTCGCATTTAGTTTGTTCTCGTCGGACACAACACGTTTCACCCTGAGGAACTGAGAGAAAGGGAGCGACTGAATCATTCTCCTGGAGTGGAAACTATTATAGCACAAAAAGGTCTTGGTATCGGTGGGTTTAGTGTATAGTTCGGTGTGCAACACGCCTCCTCTCAGCACAACCTTGGTGTCCAAAAACTGGACCTCAGTTTTAGAAGAAACAAGAGTGAATTGCAGATTTTGATCATGGCTATTCAAAAAGCCATGGAAATCCGTCAACTCAGTCTCACTCCCTGTCCATATGAGGAAGATGTCGTCGATATATCTCCACCACCTCAGCACATGTCTGAAGTGGTGGGACAGATAGACGACATCCTCCTCATAGCACCGCATGAAAATATTTGCGTATGTGGGGGCCACGTGAGACCCCATGGCCACGCCACGTTGCTGCAAATAAAATACATCCTTGAAAAGAAAATAGTTGTACTGAAGAATAATATTGAGCAAGTTGACAATGAACTCAGAGGCATGAGAAGTATAAGATGATGTCATTAACATTTTCTTGACGGCCTGGATACCTCTCTCATGTACAATAAACGTGTACAATGAGGTCACATCAAAAGAAACAAGCAGCACTGAAGACACATGCGACACATCATTATCCCGAAGTTTGACCAGAAAGTCAGATGTATCCTGTATATAGGAAGAACCTCCTATTGAAAAATCACGCAAAACCTTGTCTAGAAAGATGGCTATGTTGCTGAAGATAGAATCAGACCCCGAGACGATAGGACGTCACGGGGGATCGACAAGGGTCTTGTGAATCTTGGGTAACACATAGATCACGGGAGTGACCGGATGTGCCACCTCAAGAAATTCCCATAGACCCCCGTCGATAGTGCCAGCAGCCATAGCATCTGTCAAGCATTTGCGAATAACACCAGCGATCACAAATCTGGGGTCAGAGTCTAATACCCTGTATACTTCTGGGTCCCCCAGTTGTCGCATGATCTCTTGAATGTATTTATTGGTATCCATTACCACGACTGCACCACCCTTATCGGCCGGTTTCAAAGTAAGGGTGGGGTCGGACCTAAGTGACTCCAGAGCCTCAATTTCGGTAGTGGTCAGATTGGGGTGCCTAAAGTCCAGATCTCCCTGGGAGGAAGATCTAAGCTCAGACACCCCCCGTCGGACCGCACCGATGTAGGCTCCAACAGCTGGCTCATTAATGATGGGTACAAAATTGCTCTTCTGAAATAGATTGAGAGATCGCAGCGTGAAATCACTAGTCTGGGATTTCACAACCCTGTCTCTATTGAAAAACCATATCTTAAAGAGGACCTTTCACTAGAATAAAACATCTAAACTAACTATAAAGACATGTAGAGCGGCGCCCAGGGATCTCCCTGCACTTACTATTATCCCTGGGCGCCGCTCCGTTCTCCCGTTATAGCCTCCGGTATCTTCATAGTTAGGCTCCACCCAGGGGAACCTGCCGGGGTCTCCTTCTCCCAGGCTGTAGCGCTGGCCAATCGCAGCGCTCAGCTCATAGCCTGAGAGGCATTTTTTTCTCTCAGGCTATGAGCTGAGCGCTGCGATTGGCCAGCGCTACAGCATGGGAGAATGAGACGCCGGCAGGTTCCCCTGGGTGGAGCCTAACTATGAAGATACCGGAGGCTATACCGGGAGAACGGAGCGGCGCCCAGGGATAATAGTAAGTGCAGGGAGATCCCTGGGCGCCGCTCTACATGTCTGTATAGTTAGTTTAGATGTTTTATTCTAGTGAAAGGTCTTCTTTAAGCTTAATGCGGCGAAAAAAGGAATATAGATTGGACTCAAGTTCAAACCAGTTCACGTGTGAACTGGGACAGAATGAAAATCCTTTGGATAGGACACTCACTTGTGCGGAAGTCAATTCCTTGGAGGACAAGTTGACAACGGTCACCTTCTCTTCCCCACGTTGCCCTTGGTTACTACAGGTCGATTCCTGTTGCTGCGTAGCTTGCCCAATCCCTCAGTGTCTGCGACCACCTCTCCTGCTGTGTCGCCGCGTCTTTCTTGCATCCGTGGAGCTTTGTCTAAAAAAGCTTGTTCATCAGTCGGAGATGTCTGTGCAGTCTTCCTCCTCTTTCTCATATCCCTCTGCTGTGTGTTGTTCTGTCTCTCAGTTTGCCAGGTATGAACATTACCCTTTTTATAATCCTCAGTGTCTCTACACCATTTCACTCTTTTGTTCTCCTCAGAATCGGCCTGGAAATGCTTAATTTGAACAGATGTATCGTCCATGTATTTGGCAAAGTCCTCAGTAGATAAAAGTGACTGAAGATTAACTTCTATATCACGTAATTCACAATTCAGGGTTGTTAATTCATGTTGCAAGTACTCAATGTTTAACTAAATAAGATCCAGGTAATAACGATTGGATAAAGCTTCAAACTTCTTGCAAAACGTAGGATTGCTGTAAAAAAGGTTTGGTCGTATATGTGACCGCATTCCTCTAGGAATTTTTTGTGATTTATAGTACTCTAATATAACAAAATAAGCAAAGACAGATGCACTCTGCGGTCTCACTAAACCCTCAAACTGATTTTAAAATTGAGAGATTAGTCAACATGTCCTATGGTGTAGGACATGTCTAAGCCCGGGCACCACGCCAAGGTTTCTCAATTAGCTCGGGACCTAACACTCTCCTAACTGAGCCGTATGGGCAATACCAGGAGCCAGTGGGCAAATTACAGGAGCATGAGGCCGACTCACAAACAACTCACCAGTTACCTCCAGCATGTAACCATGCTTGCAATGGGAGGAGGGAGGAGCCTGCGAGTCCCACTCAAGACTGGCTGATATGTCCCAGGCCTCACAGTTGCACCTAAATGTGGCCTGTAGATGGAAAACAGGCTCATTTAAATTGAAGTTTATACACCTCCAGGAATCTCTATATATACAAACTGATTTATATCACTCCCCCAATGTCATCATATGCAGGCGATGGGATACTATACGCTTAGACACATTTTCAAATTTTCGCTTCAGTTCCTTGATAGAGGGGGTATTGTGGAAGGTGGCATCTCCTCCGATGTCACGCAAAATGCGCTCAGTGTCTTCAGGTGTGTACACGCAACCATTGGGTGAAGCAGATTCAGAAATAGACATAATGGAAAAAAAAGGAAAAAAAAGATGCAGTGCTAAGATAGCAATGAGCCGTGCTCAGCCAATAGGCCAAATGTATCCAGGAAAAATGGCGGCACTGGCAGTGATGAGAAAAAGTCGGGTGCACGTTCCAGGGGAATAGACTTCTTACCCCAGCAATAAATCCAGAAAATGAGCGCCACTCCGGTAGGTTAAGAACAAATTATTCCTTTAATCACCCATGCGGTGCAACGTTTCGGCTCCAAACTAGAGCCTTTTTCAAGCAGAGATACAATACAAGTGATGGCAATTATATAGGTGAATCAATCAAGATACAAATCATGTGACCACACTCCACCCCGTGGGTGTGTTGCAAAATATGTCAATAAAATAATGACAATGAGGATACAGTGAGAAAAGTGATAACAATGAAAATACAATGTAAAACATCATGTGAAGGAAGAGACATAATCATACATGTCAGACATTATGTATAAAGTGTTGATCATATGACATAAACTTGTCGATCAGATGCAGAAAGCTGATCAAGTTATGCAACAAGTGAACATGTGAAATACAGGGGGAGGAGCAGGGAAACGATCGCGCAGACATATCAATCAGGCAGGAGACACATTCCATGCAGCTTCTCGGCGTTGTGTACACCGTTCTGCGCAGGCTCGGCGCTGCACCAATCAGGGACCAGCGGTGGCAGGGAAACGTCAAGCGTCATCAAAACTAGCTGGCGCCTACACGTTCCCCAGGCGCTGCTCCGTTAAGCCTTGGTGTGTCTTCTGGCGCATGCCCAGTAAGAATCTGGTGCAAAAGCGTCATCTTGGACTCTGGAAAAACACCCATGAACCATACACCCTAATATAAAGCACCAGACCCGCTCCAGAATTGAGTATTACATCAATGACAGGTAGGGACAGCCCCAGAATCAGGGTGCCCACTTCCACTACCCTGACAAAAAACCCACAGCCGTCACGGAAAACCGCGGTTAACAAAGGGGTATTGTCCAGGGTGTTGTGACGCAACCATACTCATGAGGGTTCTCCTCCTGCAGGTACATAGATGCCACAAGGGGCAGATCCATAACAGGTGAAACAAAAGAATATATGTATATATATAGACCCCACCATCAAGGCTGATATGACAAAAAGTATATAGGTCCCCAGGTGCTCGTCGGGCCGGGCAGTACAAAATGTATTAAACATTTAAAAATGCACACTACATGTAGGAATGAGCCCCTCCTATATGAAGTACTGCGTCCACTTGATCCACATGCTCCATCCCTCCTGGTACAATAGTGCAAGTGATCTATAAATAGAAAAAGAAAAAGTTGCTTTTTTCGCCGCATTAAGTTCCTTTTTTTCGCCGCATTAAGCTTAAGATATGGTTTTTCAATAGAGACAGGGTTGTGAAACCCCAGACTAGTGATTTCACGCTGGGATCTCTCAATCTATTTCAGAAGAGCAATTTTGTACCCATCATTAATGAGCCAGCTGTTGAAGCCTACATCGGTGCGGTCCGACGGGGGCTGTCTGAACTTAGATCTTCCTCCCAGGGAGATCTGGACTTTAGGCACCCCAATCTGACCACTACCGAAATTGAGGCTCTGGAGTCACTTAGGTCCGACCCCATCCTTACTTTGAAACCGGCCGATAAGGGTGGTGCGGTCGTGGTAATGGATACCAATAAATACATGCAAGAGTTCATGCGACAACTGGGGGACCCAGATGTATACCGTGTATTAGACTCTGACCCCAGATTTGTGATCGCTGGTGTTATTCGCAAATGCTTGACAGATGCTATGGCTGCTGGCACTATCGACGGGGGTCTATGTGAATTTCTTGAAGTGGCACATCCGGTCACTCCTGTGATCTATGTGTTACCCAAGATTCACAAGACCCTTGTCGATCCCCCGGGACGTCCTATCGTCTCGGGGTCTGATTCCATCTTCAGCAACATAGCCATCTTTCTAGACAAGGTTTTGCGTGATTTTTCAATAGGAGGTTCTTCCTATATACAGGATACATCTGACTTTCTGGTCAAACTTCGGGATACTGATGTGTCGCATGTGTCTTCAGTGCTGCTTGTTTCTTTTGATGTGACCTCATTGTACACATCTATTGTACATGAGAGAGGTATCCAGGCCGTCAAGAAAATGTTAATGACATCATCTTATACTTCTCATGCCCTTGAGTTCATTGTCAACTTGCTCAATATTATTCTTCAGTACAACTATTTTCTTTTCAAGGATGTATTTTATTTGCAGCAATGTGGCGTGGCCATGGGGTCTCACGTGGCCCCCACGTACGCAAATATTTTCATGCGGTGCTATGAGAAGGATGTCGTCTATCTGTCCCACCACTTCAGACATGTGCTGAGGTGGTGGAGATAAATCGACGACATCTTCCTCATATGGACAGGGAGTGAGACTGAATTGACGGATTTCCATGGCTTTTTGAATAGCCATGATCAAAATCTGCAATTCACTCTCGTTTCTTCTAAAACTGAGGTCCAGTTTTTGGACACCAAGGTTGTGCTGAGAGGAGGCGTGTTGCACACCGAACTATACACTAAACCCACCGATACCAACACTTTTTTGTGCTATAATAGTTCCCACTCCAGGAGAATGATTCAGTCGCTCCCTTTCTCTCAGTTCCTCAGGGTGAAACGTGTTGTGTCCGACGAGAACAAACTAAATGCGACCCTAGACTCCATGGCCACTAAATTTTGGGATAGGGGTTACCCCCATCGACTGTTGAGGGAGCACATGGACAGGGTCCGCAGTCTAGATAGGGATGAACTACTGTCGAAACGAAAAACTGTCCAAAAATCTGACAGGATTCCGTTTGTCTCAGTATATAATGAACTCAGTCCCTCGATCAACAGGATTATCAGGAAACACTGGGATTTTCTGGGCTCTTGTTTCAAGGAGATTCCTGAGTTCAAACACCCACCACTGTTCTCATATCGGCGTTCAAGGAACCTGCGAGATCAGTTGGTCAAGGCTGACATTGGCTCTAAGGGGTCCTCGAGACAAACTACGTTGACGCAGCCCAGCCTGGGCTGTTTTCCCTGTCTGGGTTGCGTCAACTGTAGATATATCCGTAAAGGGAGAACATGTGTACACCCCAGTACAGGTGTGTCTTATGACATCATGTTCCATTTAACCTGTGACTCGAGTTTCGTCATATATGTACTGTCTTGCCCATGCAATTTACTTTACGTGGGCGAGACGACGACGGAGTTAAAAACCCGCCTCAATAATCACTGTTTTAGTATCCGGAAAAAACGTCTTGATCTGCCGGTATCCAAGCACTTTGTTGAAGCCAGGCACAGGGAGGGTGATTTGAGGTGTTGGATCCTTGACCATACACCTCAACCCAGACGTGGTGGTAACAGGTCTAGGTTACTCAAGCGTAAGGAGCTATACTGGATCCACAGGTTGGGCAGTTTGAGACCCAACGGTCTAAACGTAGAATATCATTTTGGGGATATTCTGTGAAGTGTGGTTTGCCTCCTGGGTTGCGTGATCTCTTTCTCAGTGACTGATGTACACACAAAGAGAGTTTAAACATCTAAATATTTCTTGCCCAAATAGTAACTTTTCTTTCTCTATTCATAGATCACTTGCACTACTGTACCAGGAGGGATGGTGCATGTGGATCAAGTGGACGCAGTACTTCATATAGGAGGGGCTCATTCCTACATGTAGTGTGCATTTTTATATGTTTAATACATTTTGTACTGCCCGGCGAGCACCTGGGGAACTATATACTTTTTGTCATATCAGCCTTGATGGTGGGGTCTATATATATATATTCTTTTGTTTCACCTGTTATGGATCTGCCCCTTGTGGCATCTATGTACCTGCAGGAGGAGAACCCTCATGAGTATGGTTGCGTTACAACACCCTGGACAATACCCCTTTGTTAGGCTACTTTCACACTTGCGTTGTTCTTTTCCGGCATAGAGTTCCGTCACAGGGGCTCTATACCGGAAAAGAACTGATCAGGTATGTCCCCATGCATTCTGAATGGAGAGTAATCCGTTCAGTTTGCATCAGGATGTCTTCAGTTCAGTCGTTTTGACTGATCAGGCAAAAGAGAAAACCGTAGCATGCTACGGTTTTATCTCCGGCTAAAAATACTGAAGACTTGCCTGAATGCCGGATCAGGCATTTTTTCCCATAGGAATGTATTAGTGCCGGATCTGGCATTCAGAATACCGGAATGACGGATCCGTCCTTCCGGTATGCGCATGTGCAGACTGAAAAAAAGGTGAAAAAATAAATGCCGGATCCGTTTTTGCCGGATGACACCGGAAAGACGGATCCGGCATTTCAATGCATTTTTTCGACTGATCAGGCATTTTTAAGACTGATCAGGATCCTGATCAGTCTTACTAATGCCATCAGTTAGCATACATTTTGCCTGACCCGGCAGGCAGTTCCGGCGACGGAACTGCTTGCCAGATCTCTCTGCCGCAAGTGTGAAAGTAGCCTTAACCGCATTTTTCTGTGGCGGCTCTCAGGGTAGTGGAAGTAGGCACCCTGATTCTGGGGCTGTCCCTACCTGTCAGTGACGTAATACTCAATTCTGGAGCGGGTCTGGTGCTTTATATTGGGGTGTATGGTTTATGGGTGTTTTTCCAGAGTCCAAGATGGTGCTTTTGCACCAGATTCTTACTGGGCATGCGCCAGAAGACACACCAAGGCTTAACGGAGCAGCGCCTGGGGAACGTGTAGGCGCCGGTTAGTTTTGATGACGCTTGACGTTTCCCTGCCGCCGCTGGTCCCTGATTGGTGCAGCGCCGAACCTGCGCAGAACGGTGTACACAACGCCGAGAAGCTGCATAAAATGTGTCTCCTGCCTGATTGGTATGTCTGCGCGATCGTTTCCCTGCTCCTCCCCCTGTATTTCACATGTTCACTTGTTGCATAACTTGATCAGCTTTCTGCATCTGATCGACAAGTTTATGTCCTATGATCAACACTTTATACATAATGTCTGACATGTATGATTATGTCTCTTCCTTTACATGATGTTTTACATTGTATTTTCATTGTTATCACTTCTCTCACTGTATCCTCATTGTCATTATTTTATTGACATATTTTGCAACACACTCACGGGGTGGAGTATGGTCACATGATTTGTATCTTGATTGATTCACCTATATAATTGCCATCACTTGTATTGTATCTTTGCTTGAAAAAGGCTCTAGTTTGGAGCCGAAACGTTGCACCGCATGGGTGATTAATGGAATCATTTGTTCTTAACCTACCGGAGTGCCGCTCATTTTCTGGATATATATATATATATTTATATATAAAAAACCATACATAGATATATATATATATATATATATATATATATGTAGTATACGGGAGTTGTAATACCCGTTACTACCAAAGGTCACTTGGTGTGCTGTCGTCCCTCCTAATTATGGGAAGTTGCTTTATGTCAGTTTTATAAAATGTAATGTAATGTGTGTATTTTCCTGTCACTGAAACTTGCACTTACAGGCCTGCTAGGGGTGTCATTCCTACTTCTAGTCCATAGAGGGAGCTAGGGAGCCCTAGTTTATATAAAGCCCAGTCAGGGAAGTGCAGGGCAGACGGAGTCTAGTGTCTGTAATCTACAGTTGGAGTTTAGACAATGTCTGAGACAAGTCCAGGCCTGAAGCCTGCTGTTCAGGAGAAGATTCCCTCCTGAATACCCATATGCAGAAGCAGGAACATCTTAGCCTAAGGGCCTGAGGAACCATTCAGAAGCTAGGAGAGACTGAGGCAAAGATCAGAGGAGCCAGAGGTACTCAGAAATACAGAGGAGGTACTTATTTAAGCCATAATCAAGGATATAAAGCCAGACTTAGGTTAATGGGCCTTGGTGAAGAATTGCTACATTCCAGGATCAGACAGAGTTAGAGTGCAAGCTCCTTTGCTGCAAGTCCTGTGTTCAACACTCTGTAATTACCCTGCTGTACTGAATTGCCTGCATCGACCGAATTGCAAAATCGACTGTATGCTGAGGAACTGTGTTTCCAATATTGTCTCTGCCTGCAAACTACTAAAGTTGAAGTTCTGTTTTAAGACTACGTTTCCTCGATTTATTCCTGCATCCGCAAACGGCGTGCCACCGTTTATTTGGCACTGGCGTCACGAACTATTCCTTACCTATACCTGCCCTTGCAGAGAGTCAGCTGTACCAGGTTAGTGTATATTGCACTACATCACCCAGAAACACCTACTACACACAACTTGAGTACGCTGCACCTCTCTTTTGGCGTCACGAACAGGATACGCACGCTTTCTAGTGCAAGAAGCGTGAACTTTGTGCCTTATACCGTTGCCCTGTGACCAAAGTGACAATTTTCCTGTTTTATTCAAGTGGACTTTGTGGACTTAAAATCGTACCCAAAGTGTACCAAAAACCTCTAAAAAGCGCTGTGCAGTGTTGCGCTACCCAGAGGAAGAAAATCGCCGCATTGGAGTGTGGTTTTGTGGACTTTAAACATTCCTGCTTGCTGTCAGTGAACAGACAGCGTTTGTACCTAAAGATGGCCGCTGAGCCTGCTGAATTTACTGCTGCGTCACCTTCATCCCGAAAAGGCGGGAAAAATTGGCGCCTTTCTGAGGAAAAAGCGGGAAGAAGGTCAAGGGCAGGCGCCACGGCTTATCTGGACATTTGCATGTCTGCCAGCATGGACACCGCCCTCCATATACTGGAATACCTGGGGGGCGGCCTCCCAGTGCAAGGGGAGGAGCTGGCTGCTGTAATTGACGCGACCCTATCGCTCTCCTCAGAAGGATCGAGCATGTTGGATTGTGAGCAGAGTGTTGCTGCAGCGTCCGCACCTGTAATTGAAAAAATGACCGACACCGGTGTAGAGCCAGAAGAGGCTCCACCGGCCTACGCTCCGGGACCGGAGCAACCCGCCTGCCGCACCAGGGAGAAAGAACCCGAGCCCTACTATGGCTCATGGAGGGACTTTTTTCAGCCATCGTTCAAATGGTCTTCCCTGATGGCGGAGATCCGAGAGGCCGCTATCAAGCGGAACATAAAGACTAAGATCGTGTATGAGGAATTGACCAAGACCATCCACGAGAAGCATACGCACACCCAACCCCGCCTGGAAAGGAGAAAGGGAGTGGTGCTGTCGTTTGACAAATCCCGTGGCTACGGGTTTATTCAGGACTATCTTACTGGCAGAGACCTCTATGTGAATCGAAGGTCTGTCAAAAGAGACTACCTCCCTTCGTACCAGCACAGCCTCCGCGAGGGAGAGGAAGTGGAGTACACCCCTGCCGAGGGCCTGCGAGGCCCTTATGCGACTGCTGTGACCCGTCCCAAGCGAGCACCTGAGGACTGGGAGGCAGAAGAAAGAGAAGACTACTCTGGCTGCGAGCGAGAACCGGAACGCTCTCCAGAGCCGGCCCATCACGCCTTTCAGGAGCGGAGCTCCTTCATCGGGCCGAACGTCTTCTGGCAGCCAACCGTGTTGGAGAAATGGGTGAGCCCCTATCCTTCCCCCGAGCTGCCTCGTCGGGAGAAGACAATATCTGAGCTGGAACAGTTAAAAGGACTTAGTGCTACCTTTGAGAACATCCGGATGGGACGGAGACCAGATGCAAGTCCAGAACCTGAAGAGGCCGAGTCTGCGTCATCGGTGACTGTACCTGCGCCGGCGGCGCCAGCAGAGAACAGCGACTCTGACACAGAGAGTATCGGTGAGCAGATCGTCCGGCTGGAGGAGAAGTTGCGGGAGTTGCGTAAGACCTACACCGCCAGGATCCAGACACCGCCGAGGAAGGATGAGGTAAGGGTGCCTGTCACCACCCGCCGACCGCCTTCTGTTGTCACCGCTCCGTCAGTGCCCCAGACCGGACCCGCGATTGCCGTGAATTGCTGCACCCAGAGCACCGGACCGCTTGCTGCGGCGGCGCCAAGCATGTCACACCCTGCAGTGATTATGCCAGGGCCGGCACGGCCCACCAGAGGGTTCACCCCTAGGCCTATGGGGCCAATACCTATTAGGGGCCCCTTTACCCTGCAGCTGCCCCCTGATACTGTTATGTGGGCACATCCTCCTGTAGAGGACTACTACAGACGATACCTGCCAGCAGAGCCAAGCAGCTACAATATGCCACTGTGATCAGCCTGCTAGGCCTTTGATTTATTTCTTCCGAAGGTGATGTTAACCCTTCCAGGACAGGAGTCCTATGTTGCTGGTCCTTTGTTGCAGCTGCCAGTTTGTCCACGGCTCAGTGGTAGGTGTTGACCACTGAAATCACAAAGTCAGCAAGGCCGCGTTTGTTTCCAGGACCTCCTGCCTGCTTTTGTTACCCACGCCAAGTTGTGCCTGTTCCTTTGTTGCACCTTTTACCCTTCACCCCCTTTTCAGGTTGATCAGGGGTGTTACAGCATTTGTCTTTGCTGTCCATTTTATTGTGCAACCAGTTACCAAGGAACCGTGCCCGGAGACAGACTCAAAAGTACCTGAGCCTCTGCGATTCTTACTCTTTTAAAAGTATTGTGCCCAGAGATGGACTCCACCGCATGAGAGCCTCTGTGATTTAATAAGAAATAACCTGGGTACGGACTCATGTTTGTTATTTGAGCCTCCAAGAACTTTTACACCGTTTTCTACTGTTTTATCATGGACTTATTCATTGTCATGGACTATCCTGGTTCTAATGTTACGCTGTGCCAGGTCAGCGCCCCCGTTCCGTTCACTATCCTGAGAGAAGAGAACGACGCCCCTTGTCACTACCCTGCACCTTTGCCAATTGGACCTGATGCAAATGTAAATGCAGATGAATTACATGTATGTATGCCTGCATGTCTCTATTTTCTATTTCAGGAAGAGATTCCAGTTGGGCGACCCATGATGGAGTACGAGGTCGTACTCAGCTTAAAGCAGTGGGGTATGTAGTATACGGGAGTTGTAATACCCGTTACTACCAAAGGTCACTTGGTGTGCTGTCGTCCCTCCTAATTATGGGAAGTTGCTTTATGTCAGTTTTATAAAATGTAATGTAATGTGTGTATTTTCCTGTCACTGAAACTTGCACTTACAGGCCTGCTAGGGGTGTCATTCCTACTTCTAGTCCATAGAGGGAGCTAGGGAGCCCTAGTTTATATAAAGCCCAGTCAGGGAAGTGCAGGGCAGACGGAGTCTAGTGTCTGTAATCTACAGTTGGAGTTTAGACAATGTCTGAGACAAGTCCAGGCCTGAAGCCTGCTGTTCAGGAGAAGATTCCCTCCTGAATACCCATATGCAGAAGCAGGAACATCTTAGCCTAAGGGCCTGAGGAACCATTCAGAAGCTAGGAGAGACTGAGGCAAAGATCAGAGGAGCCAGAGGTACTCAGAAATACAGAGGAGGTACTTATTTAAGCCATAATCAAGGATATAAAGCCAGACTTAGGTTAATGGGCCTTGGTGAAGAATTGCTACATTCCAGGATCAGACAGAGTTAGAGTGCAAGCTCCTTTGCTGCAAGTCCTGTGTTCAACACTCTGTAATTACCCTGCTGTACTGAATTGCCTGCATCGACCGAATTGCAAAATCGACTGTATGCTGAGGAACTGTGTTTCCAATATTGTCTCTGCCTGCAAACTACTAAAGTTGAAGTTCTGTTTTAAGACTACGTTTCCTCGATTTATTCCTGCATCCGCAAACGGCGTGCCACCGTTTACTTGGCACTGGCGTCACGAACTATTCCTTACCTATACCTGCCCTTGCAGAGAGTCAGCTGTACCAGGTTAGTGTATATTGCACTACATCACCCAGAAACACCTACTACACACAACTTGAGTACGCTGCATATATATATAGACACATATATACATGTGTATATATATATATATATATATATATATACACATATAAACACATGCATGCATAGATAAATATAGACACATATACACACATGCATACCTAGAGATATATATAGACACATATATACATACATACATACATACATAGATATATATACACACACATAACAAACTCAGATTGGTCACTTATCTCTGCAGGAGAGGAGCAGTCAGGAGGCACGGAGGAGGAGGGGGAGCACCCCTGACCTCTGCATACTTCCTTATGAGCGCTGACCGGGCAGCATCAATCAGCGTCAGCAGGCATGTGTGTAGAGCCGGCTCCTCATTGGCTCAGCTTGCTGATGTATAATGCTGCTGCCCTGCGGTCCTCAGCCTGCACTCCTGACAGATGAGGGGGGGGGGGATATTAACCCATATTAACATTAGCCCATATCTATGATTAAACTGTCTGTGCAGAGTAGGGGGCGGGGCCTTCCATGTGCTCCAGGCCGCCCTGTGCAGTGGGCCCAATAGCAACAGTGTGGTCTGCCTATATTGGCGGTACGCCACTGCCAGAGGGTACTGTTTTAAATCTTTGAGTGAAAGCACCTGAAACAGTAGTCCAAAATCTGGGACAGGGCATTTCCAGACAGTTTAAGTGTTAGTGTAGTTTGCAAGAATAACTATAAAAGTATACAACGTGTGTTTTACAATCCAGAGGGTACTGTTTTAAATATTTGAGTGAAAACACCCAAAACAGTAGATTAAAATATGGGACAGGGCATTTCCAGACAGTTCAATTGTTGGTGAGGATTGCAAAAATAGCAATATAAGTGTACCGTTTTAAATCTCTGAGTGAAAACATTTGAAATAGTAGTCTGAAAATCTGGGACAGGAAGTCTTCAGACAGTTCAAGTATTGGTGTGAGGAGTAGTGATGAGCGAGTGTCACGGATGGTGTTGCAGAAAGCTGGAACTTATAAATAAACATCCGACTGGCTTGATCCCAAACTAAGGAGCATATGGGTGAGCCCTATAAAACCCCTAGAGCTCTCCCTGACTGCTAAGCCCATGCAAAGATCTTTATGGTAGATGATTGCATGTCCACGTACCTTATACTATCTGACACATGAAAACCCTATAATAGTGAGGGGACACGACCACCGGCTCCCTGCACTTAATACGGACGGAATCAGGGTCACCTACAATCAAGCCAGCAAGTAAACACAAATAAAGGAAACAGACTTATTTGAGGAATCAGGAGAAGGAGCATCCAGCAGTGAACAACTCATCCAGGAAGAAGTATAAACCGCAAAGTGAGGCAGTATGGGAGGGAATATAAAGGGAGGCAATCAGTGTAAATAGATGACAGCTGGGAGAAGGAAAGGAGATGAGAAAGTGAAACCAAAACAAAGAACATCATGCAAGAGGTACAGAAGAACGTCTGTCAGACCTTCTCAGAGAGCTGGCGGTGACAGTACCCCACCCTCTACGAGAGAACTCTGGACACTCAGAGCCCACCTTCTCAGGATGGGACATATGGAAAGCCCTGATGAGACAAGTGGCCATAATGTCTGCCACTGGAACCCACATCCTGTCCTCAGGACCATAACCTTCCCAATGAACGAGGTACTGGAGAGAACTGCGGATAATGCGAGAATCCACAATCCTAGAGACCTGAAATTCAAGATTACCATCAACAACAATCGGAGGAGGAGGCAAAGAGGAGGGTACAGTGGGTTGGACATACGGTTTTAATAGGGACCTGTGAAAAACATTATGGATCTTCTAAGTCTGAGGAAGATCAAGACGGAAGGCAACGGGATTGATGACGGACAAGATCTTGTAAGGCCCAATAAACTTAGGACCCAACTTCCAGGAGGGAACCTTCAGTTTGATATTCTTTGTAGACAACCACACCAGATAACCCACATTCAGGTCCGGACCAGGCACACGTCTCTTATCCGCCACACGCTTATATCTCTCACTCATCCTCTTCAGATTACCCTGAATCTTTTGCAAAATAACTGACAAAGACGAGGAAAATCTCTCCTCATCTGGTAAACCAGAAGAGAATGTCCCAAACTGCGGATGAAACCCATATGCACCAAAAAATGGTGACTTATCAGAGGACTCCTGGCGACGGTTATTTAAAGCAAACTCAGCAAGGGACAAAAATGAACACCAATCCTCCTGATTCTCTGCCACAAAACAGCGCAGATATGTCTCCAGATTCTGATTGACGCGTTCGGTCTGGCCATTCGACTGCGGGTGAAAAGCAGAAGAGAACGACAACCGAACCCCCAAGCGAGAACAGAAGGCCTTCCAGAATCTGGAAACAAATTGCGTGCCCCTATCAGAAACGATGTCTGAAGGAATGCCATGCAATTTGACAATGTGATCAACAAATGCTTGTGCCAGCATCTTAGCATTGGGTAACCCAGGAAAGGGAATGAAATGCGCCATTTTGCTAAAACGGTCCGCTACTACCAGAATCACAGTCTTCCCCGAGGAACGAGGCAGGTCCGTAATAAAGTCCATGGACAGATGCGTCCAAGGACGGGAAGGAATGGGTAACAGGAGGAGAGAACCCGATGGCCGTGAATGAGGGACCTTGGCACGAGCGCAGGTCTCGCAGGCTGCCACAAAACCCTCAACCGTCTTACGAAGAGTCGGCCACCAGAATCTCCGAGCAATGAGATCCACTGTGGCTCTACTACCCGGGTGCCCAGCAAGGACAGTATCGTGGTGCTCCTTAAAAACCTTGTGTCGTAAAGCGAGAGGCACAAACAACCTCCCAGGAGGACAAAGATCAGGAGCCTCTGCCTGGGCTGCCTGAACCTCTGCTTCCAAATCAGGATAAAGAGCAGAGACGACCACCCCTTCAGCCAAAATGGGACCCGGGTCTTCAAAGTTCCCCCCTCCCGGAAAACAACGTGACAGGGCATCAGCCTTCACATTTTTAACCCCAGGGCGGAACGTGACAACAAAATTAAACCTAGAAAAGAATAAAGACCATCTGGCCTGTCTCGGGTTCAGACGATTGGCTGATTCCAAGTAGGCCAGATTCTTATGGTCGGTAAACACAGTAATAGGGTGTCTGGCTCCCTCTAGCCAATGGCGCCATTCCTCAAAAGCTAATTTGATGGCCAACAACTCCCTATCTCCCACATCGTAATTTCTCTCTGCGGAGGAGAGTTTCCTTGAGAAAAAGGCACACGGTCGCCATTTGGCAGGAGAGGGACCCTGAGACAAGACGGCACCCACACCCACCTCAGAAGCGTCCACCTCAACAATGAAAGGTAGAGAGACATCAGGTTGTACCAAGATGGGAGCGGAAGCAAAACTCTCATTGATACTAGAAAATGCCTTAAGCGCATCTACCGACCAGGAGGAAAAATCTACCCCCTTTTTAGTCATATCAGTGAGTGGCTTAACAACAGAGGAATAATTCAAAATGAACTTTCTGTAATAATTGGCAAAACCCAAAAACCGCATCAGCGCCTTCTGATTCTCAGGAAGCTCCCAATCAAGCACAGCGCGGACCTTCTCAGGGTCCATGCAAAAACCAGAAGCGGAGAGAAGAAAACCCAGAAATTGAATCTCTGGAACCGCAAACACACATTTTTCCAGTTGAGGGCTCTTTCACACCTGCGTTCTTGTCTTCCGGCATAGAGTTCCGTCGTCGGGGCTCTATGCCGGAAGAATACTGATCAGGATTATCCTAATGCATTCTGAATGGAGAGTAATCCGTTCAGGATGCATCAGGATGTCTTCAGTTCCGGTACGGAACGTTTGTTGGCCGGAGAAAATACCGCAGCATGCTGCGCTTTTTGCTCCGGCCAAAAATCCGGAACACTTGCCGCAAGGCCGGATCCGGAATTAATGCCCATTGGAAGGCATTGATCCGGATCCGGCCTTAAGCTAAACGTCGTTTTGGCGCATTGCCGGAGCCGACATTTAGCTTTTTCAGAGTGGTTACCATGGCTGCCGGGACGCTAAAGTCCTGACAGCCATGGTAAGTGTAGTGGGGAGCGGGGGAGCAGTGTACTTACCGTCCGTGCGGCTCCCCGGGTGCTCCAGAGTGACGTCAGGGCGCCCCAAGCGCATGGATCACGTGATCCATGTGATCACGTCATCCATGCGCATGGGGCGCTCTGACGTCATTCTGGAGCGCCCGGGGAGCCGCACGGACTGTAAGTATACCGCTCCCCCGCTCCCCGCTCCTACTATGGCAGCCAGGACTTTAATAGCGTCCTGGGTGCCATAGTAACACTGAAAGCATTTGGAAGACGGTTCCGTCTTCAAATGCTTTCAGTACACTTGCGTTTTTCCGGATCCGGCAGGCACCTCCGGCAACGGAAGTGCATGCCGGATCCCAACAACGCAAGTGTGAAAGAGGCCTTAGCGTACAATTTATTCTCCTGCAGAATGAGCAAGACCTGACGTAGGTGGTCCCTATGAGTTTTGAAATCAGGAGAAAAAATCAAAATGTCATCTAGATACACCAGTACAAATTTCCCCATTAAATGATAAAAAATGCTGTTCACAAAATGTTGGAAGACGGCTGGAGCATTCATCAAACCAAAGGGCATAACCAAATTCTCGAAATGGCCCTCAGGGGTATTGAAGGCCGTCTTCCATTCGTCCCCTTCCCTGACCCTGACTAGGTTGTATGCCCCTCTTAAATCCAACTTAGAAAAAACTTTAGCCCCAACAATCTGGTTAAACAGGTCCGGGACCAGAGGAAGCGGATAAGGGTCACGAATTGTGATACAGTTCAGCTCCCTGAAATCCAGACATGGTCTTAAAGAACCATCTTTTTTCTTAACAAAAAAAAAAACCAGCGGCAACAGGGGACTTCGACGGTCAGATGTGTCCCTTTCTCAGGCTCTCAGAGATATAAGTACGCATAGCGACTCTTTCAGGTTGGGAGAGATTAATAGGGCAATCGTACTCCCGGTGAGGGGGCAGCTCCTGGACACCACTCTCTGAAAACACATCCGAAAATTCAGAGAGAAAAGATGGTACAGTCTTGGTAGAAACCTCTGAAAGAGACGCCGTGAGGCAATTCTCTCTGCAAAAGTCACTCCAACCATTTATTTGCCTTGCTTGCCAATCAATGGTGGGGTTATGTTTAGTGAGCCAGGGTAGCCCCAACACTAGAGGAGTAGGTAATCCGCTTAGGACGAAACATGACATATCCTCAACATGAGCATCACCCAGAGTCAAACGGATATTGTGAACTATGCCCTTTAACGATTTTTGAGAAAGTGGAGCGGAATCGATAGCAAAAACAGGTATATCCTTTCCCAAAGTGCATACCTGGAAACCATGTGTTATAGCAAATTGATTATCAATGAGATTGACAGCTGCTCCACTATCTACAAAAATCTCACAAACAATGTTCTTGCTATCTAGCGCCACCCTGGCAGGTAGGACAAAACGGGAACTACAAGCAAACGGCAAGCCTTCAATTTCCGCATCAACCTTGCCGATAGTAACAGATGGAAAGTTTTTAGAGGGTTTTTTTTCTTTTTGTTTCTTTATTACCCCCAGAAAACTCCCTGAATCTCCTAGAGGGGCAAACATTTGCCAAATGATTTATACCCCCACCACAGAAACAAACCCTCCTCTGAGAAGCTGAATCCTCTATTTTCAGAGGCAAGCAAACCCAGCTGCATGGCCTCCTGCTCAGAGGGAATTGAGAGAGACTGAGGCCCCTGCGCACTGAATGAGACCGCCCCACTGTCCTTGGACTGAATATGACAGGAAGGAGTGGTTTCTCCTCTCTCTCTAAGACGCCTGTCAATACGAACAGCTAGAGACATGGCAGACTCCAACGAGGCAGGTCTCTCATGAAAGGCAAGTGCATCTTTCAATCCCTCCGAAAGACCATGGCAAAATTGACTTCGGAGTGCAGCATCATTCCAACCAGTATCAGCTGCCCATCTCCGAAATTCTGAACAATACAGGGAGTGCAGAATTATTAGGCAAGTTGTATTTTTGAGGATTAATTTTATTATTGAACAACAACCATGTTCTTAATGAACCCAAAAAACTTATTAATATCAAAGCTGAATATTTTTGGAAGTAGTTTTTAGTTTGCTTTTAGTTTTAGCTATTTTAGGGGGATATCTGTGTGTGCAGGTGACTATTACTGTGCATAATTATTAGGCAACTTAACAAAAAACAAATACAGTATATACCCATTTCAATTATTTATTTTTACCAGTGAAGCCAATATAACATCTCAACATTCACAAATATACATTTCTGACATTCAAAAACAAAACAAAAACAAATCAGTGACCAATATAGCCACCTTTCTTTGCAAGGACACTCAAAGCCTGCCATCCATGGATTCTGTCAGTGTTTTGATCTGTTCACCATCAACATTGCGTGCAGCAGCAACCACAGCCTCCCAGACACTGTTCAGAGAGGTGTACTGTTTTCCCTCCTTGTAAATCTCACATTTGATGATGGACCACAGGTTCTCAATGGGCTTCAGATCAGGTGAACAAGGAGGCCATGTCATTAGATTTTCTTCTTTTATACCCTTTCTTGCCAGCCACGCTGTGGAGTACTTGGACGCGTGTGATGGAGCATTGTCCTGCATGAAAATCATGTTTTTCTTGAAGGATGCAGACTTCTTCCTGTACCACTGCCTGAAGAAGGTGTCTTCCAGAAACTGGCAGTAGGACTGGGAGTTGAGCTTGACTCCATCCTCAACCCGAAAAGGCCCCACAAGCTCATCTTTGATGATACCAGCCCAAACCAGTACTCCACCTTCACCTTGCTGGCGTCTGAGTCGGACTGGAGCTCTCTGCCCTTTACCAATCCAGCCACGGGCCCATCCATCTGGCCCATCAAGACTAACTCTCATTTCATCAGTCCATAAAACCTTAGAAAAATCAGTCTTGAGATATTTCTTGGCCCAGTCTTGACGTTTGAGCTTGTGTGTCTTGTTCAGTGGTGGTCGTCTTTCAGCCTTTCTTACCTTGGCCATGTCTCTGAGTATTGCACACCTTGTGCTTTTGGGCACTCCAGTGATGTTGCAGCTCTGAAATATGGCCAAACTGGTGGCAAGTGGCATCTTGGCAGCTGCACGCTTGACTTTTCTCAGTTCATGGGCAGTTATTTTGCGCCTTGGTTTTTCCACACGCTTCTTGCGACCCTGTTGACTATTTTGAATGAAACGCTTGATTGTTCGATGATCACGCTTCAGAAGCTTTGCAATTTTAAGAGTGCTGCATCCCTCTGCAAGATATCTCACTATTTTTGACTTTTCTGAGCCTGTCAAGTCCTTCTTTTGACCCATTTTGCCAAAGGAAAGGAAGTTGCGTAATAATTATGCACACCTATAATAGGGTGTTGATGTCATTAGACCACACCCCTTCTCATTACAGAGATGCACATCACCTAATATGCTTAATTGGTAGTAGGCTTTCGAGCCTATACAGCTTGGAGTAAGACAACATGCATAAAGAGGATGATGTGGTCAAAATACTCATTTGCCTAATAATTATGCACGCAGTGTATATCTCTGCAGACTGTTTACCATGGCATAAAAGACGCAATTTAGATTCAGCCAAACAATACGATCCGGGTCATTATATATCTGCCCCAGGGCTACAAAAAATTCATCCACCGATCGGAGGGGACATGCCCCCACCGGCAGCGAAAAGGCCCAAGACTAAGCGTTATCCCTGAGCAGCGAGATGATGATCCCCACCCTCTGCTCCTCATCACCAGAGGAATGGGGAAGTAGGCGAAAATGGAGTTTGCAAGCCTCTCTAAAGCGAACAAAATTCTCACTACCCCCGGAGAACGTATCCGGAAGCGAGATCTTAGGCTCGGAACAAACTCCATGAACGCAAGCAGAACCGGTTATCTGAAAGTGAGACACAGTTTTACGGAGATCTGCTACCTCCAGTGAAAGACCCTGCATGCGGTCAATCAAGGCTGAAACCGGATCCATGCTTAAGATGGTTATGGCGGTTTATAATGTCACAGATGGTGTTGCAGAAAGCTGGAACTTATAAATAAACATCCGACTGGCTTGATCCCAAACTAAGGAGCATATGGGTGAGCCCTAAAAAAACCCTAGAGCTCTCCCTGACTGCTAAGCCCATGCAAAGATCTTTATGGTAGAGGATTGCATGTTCATGTACCTTATACTATCTGACACCTGAAAACCCTATAATAGTGAGGGGACACGACCACCGGCATCCTGCACTTAATACGGACGGAGTCAGGGTCACCTACAATCAAGCCAGCAAGTAAACACAAATAAAGGAAACAGACTTATCTGAGGAATCAGGAGAAGGAGCATCCAGCAGTGAACAACTCATCCAGGAAGAAGTATAAACCGCAAAGTGAGGCAGTATGGGAGGGAATATAAAGGGAGGCAATCAGTGTAAATAGATGACAGCTGGGAGAAGGAAAGGAGATGAGATAGTGAAACCAAAACAAAGAACATCATGCAAGAGGTACAGAAGAACCTCTGTCAGACCTTCTCAGAGAACTGGCGGTGACAGCGGGAGGTGCCATATTCGATTTTGCGATATTTCGCGAATATTCGATTGAATATTCATCTTATATTAATCAGGATCGAATATTCGTCATTATTCTATTTATCTCGAATAATATGCAATTTAATCTTTCGCGTATTGCGATTTTCTTTAAACTGTATAAGGCAACTTTCATATTGGTTGGCTAATATGTGTATTTTACGAATATTCGCTGTATTGCTATAACTTTGTTTTTTAGAATATTACGAATATTCTAAAATACGCAGTTATAGCAATATATTGAATATTCGTAATATACACATATAGACTGCAATTTAGCTAATATTGTGCTGTACATAAAGTGGAAAATTATAAATCAGTAATGAGAATCGTTACTGATTTATAATTTCCCTCTTTATGTAGGATAGTTTATGTTATGCGACAAATAGGCAATTACATATGCGAGTGAATTGGGTCGCATATGGGCTGTATGCTATTGGGTTGGCTTGGTCGAATAGACGAAGATAGAGAATATAGCGCTATATTCGCTATATTCAACAATTCTACCAAGCCAACCGTAAGTAACAGTTGGCTTGGTAGAATTGTTGAATGTCAAATATGGCGAATATATCGCTATATTCTCTATCTTCGTCTGTTCGACCAAGCCAACCCAATAGCATACTCACTTTTTTTCAGAATCTGCGTATTTGACCACACATAAGACTTTAGGCCCAAATCTGTTAGTGGCGCCGATACTGCATTATTTCCAAACTATTAGCAGTGTCTTGAGTGTTTTTGTAGACAGTGAATGACATTTAATTGCACCTCTCTGTCTTTAAAGGCTATGTACACCTTTAGGGGCATTTTTATTATTGTACTCTACTCATTTTTAGATAAAAATCTTTTTTTAATTGGTCCTTATTAAAAAATATGGAGCTCTTTTTCTGTACATTGCTGAGATGCTCTAGTAGAAGGATCTGAATTTTCACTCAGCTCCCTCATCTACTGTAGCTCACCTGATGAGTTCCTTATCTCTGCTCTCTGACATTATAAACACTGATTATAGCTCAGTCCTTATCTTACTGATAAGAATGTGGCTTAAATAAGTGTTTATGACCTCCTAGTGAATTAGAGATGTGTTATTAGATGATACAGACACAGCGTTAACCCTTTGTGACAGAACGACTCTATCCTCTATAATAAAAGCCCTGTGTGCCTGTGCTGTGTCTGTGTGTGTGTGCCGATTTTCGAACTGGGCATGCGTGGAGCAGTGACCTATCAGCACACACACCACCTGCACCGCCCACACCAGCGCACCGCCCAATCACCGCCGCTGTAGTAGGCGGTACCAGCACTGGGGACCCGTCCTGATTGGCAGTACACCGGCACAATCTCTTCTCTATGCCGCCTCTTACACCCGGCACTGGCTTGGATCACGCTCTGTGCTGAAGATCTACTGGCTGGGGTGTTCGGCTCCACAGCGGACAGACTCCACAATGCTTACACTACATTGCGGGCTGTCACCCTAGAAGAGGAGGAGCACGCTATCCGCGGGTACGTGCCGTAACCCAGCAGGCCCTGTACGGGTGCCCAGAGCTGAGCTCTCACCTGAGACCGGCTTCCAGCGTGCGGGGCACAGAGTCCGGGATGCTGCAGCTCCTCACCGACTCATCTCCACTGTCCTCCTGGTTACAAGATGAGAGAGCCCGAGGCTCGGAGGAAGGAGGGTCTGTAGCCTGAAACCTCCCCCAGGGTGTGACCACAGTCCCCGGGATACTCCCACAGTGGTGTCCAGCGGGCACCGGACTGGGGTTTGAGATCGGGCACCGGGAGTCTCCCACTGCGACCGACCAATCTCCGCCCCTGAGAGCGTAATCTGCGGGGGCCAGAGACGGTTACCTATCAACGACCCCCTCCACCGACTGCGTGTGTGCCGATAATTAAACTGGGCATGCGCGACATGGCGCTCCACATGCCACCCCCACCAGCGCGCCGCCCAATCACCGCTGCCCCAGATGCAACGGCGCCACCCACACCAGCGTGCCGACCAATAGCACATTCAGCAGCACAGGGAATGGCACAGGCAGCGCAGCGATGCTGCCTGTGCCTGAAATAACCAATAACAAAGCTCCATACAGTAAGGAGCTTTGCTATTGGTTAGTTTGGGCGGGCGCCGGAGTGATACAGTTCACTGCAGTAGGGGAAGCCGGCGTGATCTGAAGGGAGTAGGGGCCTGCTCCCGAGTCCCGATGTATGAGGAGAGCAGGGGTAGCGCTGTGCCTGCAAACATGGTGTGGAGCTGAAGAGAAATTGAGTGCTGGACCACTGCAGGGGAGCCCGGACATCCAGTCTGACCTGCACCACAAGGTGAAAGTGCAGCAATGTATCCATATGTGTAATATATGTAGTGCAGTGTGTGATCTACACACTGCACGACACACATCACCACATACATCTCACGCTGCACCACACACATCTCACGCTGCACCACACACATCTCACACTGCACCACACACATCTTACGCTGCACCACACCCATCTTACGCTGCACCACATACATCACACTCTGCACCACACACATCTCACGCTGCACCACACACATCTCACGCTGCACCACACACATCACACGCTGCACCACACACATCACACGCTGCACCACACACATCTCACGCTGCACCACACACATCACACGCTGCACCACACACATCTCACGCTGTACCACACACATCTCACGCTGCACTACATACATCACACGCTGCACCACACACATCTCACGCTGCACTACATACATCACACGCTGCACCACACACATCTCACGCTGCACCACACACATCTCACACTGCACCACACACATCTCACGCTGCACCACACACATCACACGCTGCACCACACACATCTCACGCTGCACTACATACATCTCACGCTGCACCACATACATCTCACGCTGCACTACATACATCACACGCTGCACCACACACATCTCACGCTGTACCACACACATCTCACGCTGCACCACACACATCTCACGCTGCACCACACACATCTCACACTGCACCACACACATCTCACGCTGCACCACACACATCACACGCTGCACCACACACATCTCACGCTGCACTACATACATCTCACGCTGCACCACATACATCTCACGCTGCACTACATACATCACACGCTGCACCACACACATCTCACGCTGTACCACACACATCTCACGCTGCACCACACACATCTCACGCTGCACCACATACATCTCACGCTGCACTACATACATCACACGCTGCACCACACACATCTCACGCTGTACCACACACATCTCACGCTGCACCACACACATCTCACGCTGCACCACACACATCACACGCTGCACCACACACATCACACGCTGCACCACACACATCACACGCTGCACCACACACATCACACGCTGCACCACACACATCACACGCTGCACCACACACATCACACGCTGCACTACATACATCACACGCTGCACCACACACATCTCACACTGATAAATGTAGTGCAGGGTGTGTGATGTATGTGTTGCAGTGTGTAGTAAGTGCACAGCAGGCTATTACAGCCAAGTGTAATACAGGGAAGATCCGCCATATTGGACTGGACTTTATCACTTGGCCATAATTGCTTACTACACCAGTAATGGTTCCCTGCATACCCACCTCTTCACACCACCACTATTTATTTCTGTTGTTCTGCTCCATTAGATGAGCAGAACAATGAAAATAATGGAAGTGTTGGATTTTTGTCATATGTTTAACGTACACAATAAAACCTGTATGTTAACGGACGCCTCAGACAGATGCCATATTGTGGCATCCATCATCATAGAGTTCAATTGTTAAAAAAAATATATATACATATATGCTAATGTATAATATATATTTTTTTTTGCAGGATAGGAAATCGTAGTGTACCATGTCTTCCCATCCTGCAAAGTCCAAAAACAAACAAACATGTTTTGTACAATGGAACTCTATGGTGACAGATTCCACAATATGGCATCTGTCTAAGGCATCCGTTCTAGTATAATTCTTTTCATGTACGTTAAACATATGACTGAAACATGATGTGAACCCGGCCTAACTGACAGGAACAGAGCTGAACAGACTCCAATGACTATGATGGAATCCATTCAGTTTCTGTTTGGGATCCTCTCTTTTCATCAGACAAAAAAAGTCCTGCATGTAAGGATTTTTTTGTCCAGTCTTTTTAACAAAATCTGTGACGGACGCAAGAAACACAATGTGGTCAAGTTCCCTTGCCATTTAATATAGACTGTTCCTACTAATGTTTATGCCCTACTGTTCTAGCGCCCGTTATTGTAACAGGCTTAATGTCTAGTATTTTTAATAAAGACCAAATGATAAAATTATTATCCCAAAATGAGTAAACTGCAATCATACAAAAATTGCCTCTGTTGGTTTACATAGCCTTTAAGTTCCAAAAAACAGACTTGCAAACCATTCCGTTCTTTGTCTGACTGTGTACATTAGGTCAAATGTCTGGAATATAGAAGGGTTCCAAAATAAAGACCCAGGGCCAGACCTTGTCCTCCCAGAGCCAGAATGTAGGTCTTAGCAGCACCAGAAGTAGTAGCAGTAGTAGGCCACATTTCTCCCTGGCTTCGGAAAGACGCAACATTATCATTGAGAAGAAAGAGGATAAGGTTATGGATTGGATGACTCATTCTTCTTCTAAGTCACATCAGGATACGTGCAGGTGACTTCTGAGTTTGACAACGTTCCTTGTAGCCAGAGGGTCACATCATTCCTCGTGCTCCTCCTCCTTGCGGCACCAGAGAAGTCTTTCAGTGCCACCCCCTGTCTTCTCTGCCCCTAAGAAGAGGCAACAAAACCCCACCTTGCCCTGTGTAATATAGTCTCCCTATTCATTTATGTGTGAGGTGAGAGTAGCCAGCATTTGGACTGCCCTGTGGAGGAGTTTCAGGAGGGGTCCCCATGCATATCTGTGTTGGTGGTGATATTGACACCCATAGCCACAGTATTGGTGGTGGGAGCAGGGACAGTGGCAGTTGGGGCAAATACAGAGTAGGGAATCAGGAGGGGGGCCAAGGAGCCCAACATGACATATCACAGTCTGATAAAAATGGCAGGGAGAGTGAGCACTCCAATGATGATTATGTGTTGGAGAGGACCTGGGAGTCGGATTGGGGTGCTGAGGAGGAAGTAACATCAGAGGAGGAAGGTGGTGGCAGAGGCAGTACTATAGAAAGTCAATGTACGGCCAAAGCCTCCCAAAGAACTGCCAGGACTAGATCTGCTTTGGGAACTGGTTAAACTGCTGACACTGAGGGTGCATTAGGCCTAAAACATGCCAGAGCTAAGCCAAGCTGCATCTAGCTCTGTGCAAGTATCTCCTGTCTGGCAGTTTTTCACCACACTGCCTGAAGACAGAAGCTTTCCCCTTTGCAGGTTCAGCAAGAGTAAAATAAGCTGTGGGCAGTCAAACACAAACATATGCACCATAGCCAGGCTCGGACTGGCCCACCGGGGAGGCGAGGGATTCCTCGGTAGGCCCCAGTCTCCTGCGCCCGGAGTAAATATTTCTCTTGTTTCTCAGGAGAGATAATTATTGTAGCCACTAGGTGGCAGTATTGCACAGTGATGCAGCCTCCTACTGGTGTAAATTGTACACGAAGCCCCGCAGTATCTTCTAAACTTCCCGGGCTGCTGGCAGTGAAGGAGGAGAGAACACATCTCGCCATCCTCCTGCCTGCCCTGCTGTCAGAAAACTGTGGTTGCTGGAGAGAAGGACTCCTCTGCGGTGCTGGACTGATTTCTCAGGTGTGTGACAGTATTGAGCTGTAGGGGGAAATAGGGGATTTGTTTATAGTAGAGTGGCATTGGGGGGGACTCTGCCCTAGGTCCCCCCAATGCCTCTGCTTTAGGTGCACCCTTATTAGTGCCCCAGCTCCAGATGCACCCCGGTGCCCCCACTCTAAATGCACCCCTAATAGTGCCTCTTCTCCATTTGCCCCCCCTAATACCTCTGCTCCAGGATCACCACTATTACCCTGCCTAAGGCGACCCTAATGCCTCTGCTTTAGGTGCACTCCCATAAATGCACCAGCTCCAGATGCTCCCACTCTAAATGCAAAGCTAATATTGCCTCTTCTCCAGTTACCCCTGCTCCAGGATCCCCACTATTACCCTGCTCAGGTGACCCTAATGTCTCTGCTTCAGTTATGATCCTCTGTTTGTGCCCTTTGCTGACGTTGCTCCTCTAGCACCTTTGCTTGGGCTTTGTTAAAGGTTGTGACCTGCAAAGGGGGTTGGACTTATTCCCGAAAAATTCTGCACAGTTCGTCACATTCTCCAGTATTGACACGTACAGTTTACATGGCTGTAGTGATGATATTCCGTATTTACAGGCATCACTGCTGCCATGCAAAGAGATACTGGTGCTGGAGTGGTGGAGGATTTAAAGGGGTTGTCCATGTTTTCAAGTTATCCTCTCCACACCATAGGGCATAACTATATGATTTGTGGGGTCCGATTCTGCGACCCCCACTGATCCCAGGAATGGGTCCTGTTCCCCCTTTTTGATGGTGTGGCAGGCCACACAAATGCCCTGCTGCTCCATTTATTCTCCTTGGGACCACTGGAAATAGCCAGCGCTGTACTCTGCCATCTCCAGTGACCCCATAGAGAATGGATGGAGAGGCAGGGCATATGCTCGACCTGCCACTCAATCAAGAAGGGGGATCAGTAGGTGGTCCAGCGTTCAGATCCCCATGGATCACTGTGGATACAGGATAACTAGAAAAATGGAAACAGGCCCATTAACAGGCAAGCATTTCCATTTTCGTTTGACACATATTTTGGGGCAGATTTTTTTTTTCCATTTTTTATTAGTTTTTTAACACCCAAAGATAACCTTTAAGGATAGGGGATGTGAAAAGGTCCAACAGCTATGACACGACAGGTGATAAGTGTCTGATTGATGGGGGTCTGACTGCTGGGACCTCTATGATCAAGGGAACGTGGTCTTAAGACCCTTGTGTACATACAGTCAGGTCCATAAATATTGGGACATCAACACAATTCTAACATTTTTGGCTCTATACACCACCACAATGGATTTGAAATGAAACAAGCAAGATGTGCTTTAACTGCAGACTGTCAGCTTTAATTTGAGGGTATTTACATCCAAATCAGGTGAACGGTGTAGGAATTACAACAGTTAGCATATCTGCCTCCCACTTGTTAAGGGACCAAAAGTAATGGGGCAGAATAATAATCATAAATCAAACTTTCACTTTTTAATACATGGTTGCAAATCCTTTGCAGTCAATTACAGCCTGAAGTCTGGAACACATAGACATCACCAGACGCTGGGTTTCATCCCTGGTGATGCTCTGCCAGGCCTCTACTGCAACTGTCTTTAGTTCCTGCTTGTTCTTGGGGCATTTTCCCTTCAGCAAGTGAAATGCATGCTCAATCGGATTCAGGTCAGGTGATTGACTTGGCCATTGCATAACATTCCACTTCTTTCCCTTAAAAAACTCTCTGGTTGCTTTTGCAGCATGCTTTGGGTCATTGTCCATCTGCACTGTGAAGAGCCATCCAATTAGTTCTGAAGCATTTGGCTGAAAATGAGCAGATAATATTGCCCAAAACACTTCAGAATTCATCTGCTTTTGTCAGCAGTCACATCATCAATAAATACAAGAGAACCAGTTCCATTGGCAGCCATAGATGCCCACCCCATGACACTACCACCACCATGCTTCACTGACGAGGTGGTATGCTTAGGATCATGAGCAGTTCCTTTCCTTCTCCATATTCTTCTCTTCCCATCACTCTGGTACAAGTTGATCTTGGTCTCATCTGTCCATAGGATGTTGTTCGGGAACTGTGAAGGCTTTTTTAGATGTCGTTTGGGAAACTCTAATCTGACCTTCCTGTTTTTGAGGCTTACCAATGGTTTACATCTTGTGGTGAGCCATCTGTATTCACTCTAGTGAAGTCTTCTCTTGATTGTTGACTTTGACACACATACACCTACCTCCTGGAGAGTGTTCTTGATCTGGCCAACTGTTGTGAAGGGTGTTTTCTTCACCAGGGAAAGAATCCTTCGGTCATCCACCACAGTTGTTTTCCATCGTCTTCCGGGTCTTTTGGTGTTGCTGAGCTCACCGGTGCGTTCCTTCCTTTTAAGAATGTGCCAAACAGTTGCTTTGGCCACGTCTAATGTTTCTATCTCTCTGGTGGGTTTGTTGTGTTTTTTCATCATAATAATGGCTTGCTTCACTGATAGGGACAGCTCTTTGGATCTCATCTTGAGAGTTGACAGCAACAGATTCCAAATGCAAATAGCACACTTGAAATGAGCTCTGGACCTTTTATCTGCACATTGTAATTGGGATAGTGAGGGAATAACACACACCTGGCCATGGAACAGCTGAGAAGCCAATTGTCCCATTACTTTTGGCCCCTTAATAAGTGGGAGGCACATATGCAAACTGTTGTAATTCCTACACCATTCACCTGATTTGGATGTAAATACCCTCAAATTAAAGCTGACAGTCTGCAGGTAAAGCACATCCTGTTTGTTTCATTTCAAATCCATTGTGGTGGTGTATAGAGCCAAAAATGTTAGAATTGTGTCGGTGTCCCAATATTTATGGACCTAACTGTATGTCTTTCATGGTCCCCTGGGAAAATGTTTTTTTTGCAGCAGCGCTGAGGCAGCACCCCGGCAACAAAGCCAAGTCCTTTTGATCCCTCCATGATTGTGTCAGCCAGGCTCCCACACAAGGCACTTATCCTCCACCTTCTCCTGATGGACACCTTCCAGTCCCCAGCAGCAGCAACAAAGACAAAGTCTCTCCCACTCCCCATCCTTCCTATCACATGTGTCAAGTCAAGCATTGCCATGCGGTATTGGAGTTAATCGGCCTGGAAGAGAGTAGCCAAGTACATGAAGCAGCAAACATCCCACTGGCTGTCACCTAACCAACTCCAACTGGGCAAGGTGGTCAGTGACAATGGCTGCAACATAGTGGTCCTGCTGAACCTGGGAAAATAAGACATGCTCCCTGCATGGTGCACGTCATTAATTAGTCATGCACCGCTTTCTAAAAAAGTACACTGGCTTGCACAAGATGTATGCAATGACCAGGAGATTGTCCTCACATTTCAGATGTTCTTATTTGGCGAGGAACAGTCTCCTGGACTTGCAGCGACAAAACGGTCTGCCGCTAAACCGCTTAATCCGCAGCATTCCAACTCACTGGATTTCTGCAATAGAGCAGGGTAGCACAGGATACGGGTGGTTAAAGTTCTGTATTTGTCTTGACGCCAATTGCAGTGTGCGCAGGGTACTATCCCAGGGCCCTTGCAAGGTGTTATAACGCACGTCCCAGATTAGGAATGCCAGAGTGGTGTAATTATTATTATTATTTATTATTAAAGCGCCATTCATTCAATAGCACTGTACATATGAGAAGAGGTATACATACATAATACAGACAATTGCACTAATCATAAACAAGACGGGTTACAAACTGGTACAGAAGGAGAGAGGGCCCTGCCCGTGAGGGCTTGCAATCTACATGAATGGCCTATAGTGTCCCTATAGCGTGGTGATAATGGTGTCAACGGTGTCTCCTACCTGGGTACGGTTGGACCCCTGGCTCCTGGCTCATTTGCAATAAATTTGAGTGTAGTAATAGTAGGAGTAATAGAGGAATTTTTCAGCAGAAATGATGTCCAGACCTTTATATTAAGTTCAAACTTTTCTTTACTGAAGATAACTTGTATCCAAGCAGTATACAGCTTTGGTCTCTGGTCCCAGCAGGTTTTAGCAATCATTGGCAGGAATAAATACTTCTGCACTTTAAATGTGAGCTTGCAGGATAATTCGTCTGCTTGGTAGCTCTGCTGTGCTTTTCTCTAACTCTGCTTTGTGGGGACGGACTAGCTGAGGAGGATATGGCATCTCCTAGGTCTCTGGACTTACTCTCAGATGATTTCTCAGGGAATGCTTTCTTCTTTGGACTCTGGAGGTTGTCTGCTTTCTTCATCCAGCTGAGGCTGACGGTTCTCAGACTGGGAATTTGATCAATATCTCAGCCGAGACAAGATCCTTGCTTTCTTCCCTATGTAGGGGATCTCCTACACACACACCCTACTCCTAGCAGGGGGTGGGCTACACAAATTCTAACTTCTTTCTCCACCCTGGCTGCAGGATGTGGGAACAGTCCACACCTCCACAGAGGGGGAGCTAAGCTGGAATAATCCATTCCAGCTTAGATAAACAAAACTGTAACTAGTACCTGGCCAATGTGTTGCTGCCACCTGCTGGTAAACCTGGAAAATTACAGGAAACAATAGTATTTAACATAGATTTACATGCACATTTGTGAAGACATAATATAAATTACATCAGATGACAATGTAAAGGCTCTCAGAAGACAGTAGCAGGGTAGAGGAGTGTAGTAACACAACTCTGGGGTCTTACATTTCAATATTGCACAAGCTAGAGCATCTGTATGAGCAGCGGAAAGATGATTGCCTCAGCAGGGAACATGTGTTGTTTCAAGGTCAAGCAGTGGCAGCTCATCCAAGATGCCTGCTGAGTGATGAAGCCCTTCGAAGAGGCCACAAAAATTGTTCGTAGGGACAAGTATAGCATGAATTATCTCATTGCCCTCATGGTTATCTTAGAACAGATGCTGCCACGGGAGGAGGTGGAGGATGATGATGATGAGGGTGACACCAGCCTTGAAACCCAATTGTCTCTGAACTGGCTCCTTGGGCACACTGGCCAGAATGGGAAGCTGTATGCTTGTGTCACAGGGTGCCGGCGATGCGATTGCTCTCCGCAGCGCCGATGGCGCCCCGCCTCTGTGCAGGAGCGAGGACGCATGCAGCGTCCTCGTCTCCTAGGTGATAGATGTGGGACATATATAGAGATAATCCATGGCACACCAATGTCTTTTGCTTTGCAAATTTATTATTGGTACAAAAATATTCACAAATTTTGTCAATATATGACTGGTCGCGCCATCATAGTAATATGAGCATAAATAACATATCTTTGTAGGCCGTAATGTGTCCCAACGTTTCGATCCTGTCAAAGACCTTTCTCAAGGGATCTGTAAATAAATATAACGGTTTTATTGGCGTCTACATGTGGCGACCATAATATACTGTTGACATGTGGTGAAGGAGGAAAACGATATGAAAATAGGACGAATTGTACACATACATATATATGTGTGCATGCGTATACCTGCACACACACACACATATATGTACATACACAAACATAAACATACATACAGGTCTCAGATTCTAACTATAGTAAAAAGAGAGTAGGGGGTAGGTAAAGTAAGAGGGATACAGGACAGATAGGGCAAAAGCTGTCTCTAAGAGAGGAGGAGATAATGATCAGGACTGGGCTATAGCATGAACCATAACTAATCGATGGGGCATCAAATTAAGTCAAGAATCTATGTATTAAATAGATTAGGTAAGTATAGTAAGCATCAAGAGAAATATCTGTGAATAACTCAAGCAGCAGATTGAATATAAATATTGCATATGGACTCACCATGGCCGGGTAGCAAACGGCTTGATGCAGGCGCTATGTGTCTCTACGTTTGTTTGCGTTTTAAACTAAGGGGCCGGAAGTCATGTGGGCTCTTTGCCCTGTGTCCGGGTTCAGCCGGTCACATGATCGTCAGTGACGTCATGTGAACCGCGTGACCGCGGGCCGCAGTGTGTGCATGCGCACTGGGTGCTGGGACAGAAATAGAAGATAGCTTTGTGCTGGGGATATATAACATGTTGTATCTTGGAAAACGGGAATAATAGGCTGGGGATCGGTCTGCTAATTGATTTAAAAGGAGGAAGAAAAGTTGTAATGAAGGATATTGGGGATATTTTAAGGAGTATATATAGTTCTATGCTAGCGCTTTAATTAAGAAGAATGGGGAAAGTTATCTCAGGTAAAGAAAGGGGGGTCACATACATATATAGATAGAATGGTTTGAAGTATAATTAAACAATTGCTTCGATTCTCGTCGTGCTAGAATGTGAAGAATGAAAAAATAAAGAGAACAAAAAACAAAAAACAAGAGGCGAATGATCACATTATATGGTTCTAGATTTAGTGGATAAGTGTCTCAGCATATAGGTATCTATATATACTATAATCTTATACTATATTATTGAAATTTTTCGGTACAGCCAAAATAAAGACATATGCAAATGTAAAAAGCGTTTAACAATTTAAACATCATGTCTACAAAACTGTGTTGGGTAGATACCCATTATCACATAGTATGGCTCATGAGAAAATATGAGTTAGACATATCTGAATGGACATGTGAAATCTCAGTAACATATAGACAGACAAGACATTGGACAGGGGAGTAGGGGGAGGGAAAGGAAGGGGAAAGGGTACAATTCTACTAAAGCGGTTAGACCTGCGCATCACGAAATGCGGCTGAAGAGCGAAAGGCTTCCCAGGGGCCCCAAGTCTGCACAAATCGTGTGATGTCTGCGGGTGTAGTACTAATGAGATCCTCCAACCTCTGATATAAGGCAATTTCGTCAAACCACTCCTCAGACGAAGGGGGAGAAGGGGATTTCCAATGCCTGGGGATCACCGCCTTCGCTGCCTGAACCATGTATTTTAGAAGGGATTTCTTATATGCTGGGACATTCAGGACACTATCAAAGAGTAGGAGAGCTTCTGGGGAGTTTTGGATAGGGATACCCGTGACCTCTTTAATAATTTTATGAACGAAATTCCAGAAGGGCCTTAAGCCGCTGCAGTTCCACCACACATGAATCATCGTGCCTTCCTCTGTAAGACATCTCCAACAACGGTCCGATACCGTCGGGAACCATCTATGAAGTAGCGCAGGTACCCTGTACCATCTAGATATAATTTTGTAGCTCGTTTCCTGAGCTTTGGCCGAGATCGTAGATTTGTGTGCTAGAAGGAAGCATCTGTTCCACTGGGCTGGGGTATAATGATCCCCCAAATCCCGCTCCCAGGCTTGACAATATGGAGGAAGGCACGAGGATCGCTGATGTATCAGAAGTTTGTATACTGAGGATATGGGGTGTAAGATCGCTGAGGATGAGACACACATCCTTTCAAACTCAGTGAGTTTCCTGGCCAGAGTGTGAGTTCTGCTTAGAGAGGTGTGAAAATGTTGGAGCTGCAGGTATTCAAAGGAATTGCGGGTTAGTGGAGCCTCTAAAATCTGGGGCAAGGGTTTTAGTGCAGGGCCAGAGAGAACGTGATAGAACCTGATCGGTCGGGATCTTGAGCTTTGAAGAAAGTGTTTGGAAGAGTGCCCTGGAGGGAATCTAGGGTGGTCAGTGACTGGCACCAGAGGGCCTTTTGGGTCAATCAATGAGGTCGCACGACTAATGGATGCTAAAGTTGCAAAGGTATGATGAGCAGAGAAGGACAAGTGTGACGACGTCTGGCTTGAAGAGCCCATTAACCATGGGAGGGTTGATACCGCACACGTTGAAGTGTCTTTTGTAATTTGTACCCACGCCTTGGGCGATTCAGCACATGTTAGGTCCAACAGTCGGGCATATGCTGCAGAATGATAATACAGTCTGCAATCTGGCAGACCCACCCCTCCCGTTTCTTTGGTGCGGGTCATTATCTCCCATTTGATTCGTGGTCGGCCAGGAGCCCATACAAATTGTGTGAAGCACCTACGGAGTTGGGACCAGAAGGTGGACGGTATGCGGATGGGAATAGTTTGTAGAAGGTACAGTAGTTTTGGTAAAAGGGTCATTTTTACTATACTAATCCTTCCAAACCAAGAAAAGTCTCGCTTACGCCAACCATCTAAATCTTTTTGAAACTGCACGAGGAGTGGGGTAAAGTTCAATTTATGAAGACATGAGAGGTCTGCTGTCATTTTGATCCCCAAATATGTTATGCCTTTGGGTGGCCAGGTGAAGGGAAAGGAAGCCTTAAGAGCAGGAGCCAAATCGCTCGGTAAAGAGACATCCAGGGCCTCTGACTTGGACATATTAATTTTAAAATTGGACCAGGTACCAAATTGAGCTATTTCCCGAAGTACGGACGGCAAAGATATACGTGGGTTGGTTATGTAGAGAAGGAGATCGTCCGCAAACGCCGCGCATTTATACTCTCGTGATCCGATCTTTAACCCTGTTATGTCTGGATTGGCCCGAATAGAAGCTAACAGATGTTCCATAACCAGGACGTATAGTAAGGGGGATAGTGGACATCCCTGTCGTGTCCCATTGTGGATTGGGAAGGGGGGGGAAAGGGCACCATTTATTTTGACTCTAGCGGTAGGATGTTGGTACAGTGTCAGGATCTTTGACAGGAATATTGGGCCCAGACCTATATGTGAAAGGGTCTCATGGATGGCACGCCAAGATATCCGGTCAAAGGCCTTTTCTGCGTCTAGGGAAAGTACCATGAGGGGGGTCTTTTTGGACTTGGCATAGTGGATAATGTCCAGGGTTTTAAGAGTGTTGTCCCGGGCCTCCCTCCCCGGCACAAACCCAACCTGATCAGCAGAAACCAGGGAAGGCAGATAAGCGCTCAATCTGTTCGCCATTAATTTGGCAAAGATCTTGAGATCTACATTTAAAAGGGAGATAGGACGATAGCTGGCACACAGGTGCGGGTCCTTTCCTGGCTTCGGGATGACCGTAATGTGTGCCTCTGTGGTCTGCGCCGGGAAGGGGAGCCCAGGAGACACCCCATTGAAAACCCGGAGCATAATAGGGGAAAGATTAGAGGAAAAGGCCTTATAGAACCTAGCCGTGAACCCGTCAGGGCCTGGACTCTTACCACCCGGGAGCGACTTAAGTACCATATGGAGTTCAGTGTCTGTGAATGGAGCCTCCATCGTGGCAGAATCAAGCTCAGAAAGCTTGGGAAGTAAGAGGGGTAGGTCGGGGTGTTTGCCCACTGCTGGAGAGGATGTCTGGGGCAGGTTGTAAAGCTTCGAGTAGAAGGAGTGAAAAGTAGCCGCAATATCAGTGGTTGTGTGGATCAAACGATCCTGGGCATTTTTGATAGCGGGGATATGGGAGGCTGCCAGTCTTCCCTTTAGAGCCCTTGCCAACACACGGCCACTTTTGTTCCCGTACTCGTAGAACTTACTCCTGCAAATTTGTACCATACGTTTGTAGGATGCATCTAGGAGGCGCTTAGCTTCCATACGCGCATTCTGGAGATCATGTAAGGTTTGCAGGGTAAGTGCTCGTTTGTGGGCCAGTTCCAGGGATGTGACTTTTTGCAGAGCAAGTTTAAGTGAATGGGCTTTCTCCCTCTTGAGGCGGGAGCCGTGTTTAATGAGTACACCTCGAAGAACACACTTCAAGGCCTCCCATCGGATCGGTATTGGAGTAGAATCCTCCTTATGATCCGCTAAAAAGTTCGTTATACTGCTAGCAAGGTCAGCAGCGCACCCCGCGTCAAGAAGGAGACTCTCGTTCAATCGCCATGTCCACTCCTGTCTAGAGAGGAAGGGCAAATTCAAGGAGCAGTATATGGGGGCATGGTCCGACCAAAGGATATTTCCTATTTGTGTGGAATCAAGCCAAGCTAGGGCCGATTGCTGAATAAGGATATGATCAATACGACTATATGAGCCATGGGGGGCGGAATAAAAGGTGTAATCCTTATCAGAAGGATGTTGGATCCTCCAGGCATCTCTCAGTTGCAGTTGGAGCAGTGCCCGTTTTACCTTTTTAATGGTGGGATATGTGAGGGATGCACGTCCCGTCGAATTGTCAAGTGTTGGGTCAAGTGTCAGATTAAGGTCGCCACATAAGATAACTGTCCCCCTAAGCAACGGTATGACATTATCAATGAGGTTTACAATAAAGAGAGCTTGATTTTGATTAGGGGCATATACATTAAGGAAGGTTAATTCCTGGCCACCAATCAGTAATGTGAGTGCCAGGTATCTTGCATCTGGATCGGCAGTACAAGCTAGCACTTGATAGGGTAAAGACTTGTGGATCGCTATAGCGACTCCTTTGGTCTTATTCACCGCGTTATTTGCTAAGTGCCAGGTGGTGTAGTGTCGATGTCGGATGTTCGGGGCGCTACCCTCCTTAAAATGCGTTTCTTGGAAACAGATAATATGTACCTTTTGGCGATGAAAGTGGTGAAGTACCTGTGCCCGCTTTTCGGGAGTGTTGAGGCCTTTCGCGTTGAATGATGCAATCTTCAGAGACCCCATTGCTACGGGAGGAGGGGGAAAGGGAAAAAACACGAGGAAGGCACGGGGAGACAACTGACAAAAAACAAAAAGAGAAGAACAACAGTTATAAACAAATAAACAGGTGGAGTACCCCGAAAAGGGGTTTTTATGTGACCCAGAGGTCTAAAGAGGCTGTCACCTGGGGAAGATACCCCAAGGGAGAGTCTCCGCTTATTCGGGGGAAAAAGTGTCAGCCAAACAGGAGCTGGCCCCCCACAGCACCAATGGATGCAAGTGAAAACTTATAAGCACCAGCAAAATTGGAGCATAAATACAGATAAAGAAAATGAGCAAACGGCTAAAAACCAATAAGAAACAATCAGTATATTAGATCATTAGTAGTCCCAGGTAGCAAAAGCAGGGATCCCCTCAGGTGGTAAGGGGAGGTGAGGATCTACGACTTGAGTAATCTGGTCCTCTCTGGCGTCGTCCCCTTGAGGCCTGAGCAGAAGAGCTGAGCGCTTTTTCAACAGATAATGGACGTTGTCGCCCCCTCGACTCAGAGGCAGGCGGGAGGAGGGAAGGCCAGAGACCCAATTCAACCGGTGGCAAGTCCAGCTGCTGTAGAAAATGGGAAAGATCTGTGGGGTCCCGCAGGGTGACGACTTGGTCTTTAGGGCCGGCAAATAGAGCAAAAGGAAAGCCCCAGCGGTAAGGGATACCGCGCTCTTTGAGAAGGTGTAACAGTGGGCGCAAGGCAGCACGTTGGGCTAGGGTGTAACGGGATAAGTCCTGCAGCAAGATAAAGGGGACACCGTCGTAGGACAAAGACGACATCTGTCGAGCCCTGAGCAGAATCTGATCTTTGATGGCATAAAAATGAACTCTGCATATGACGTCCCTTGGTTTTGAGGGGTCAGGGTTGGGAGGCCTCAATGCCCTATGGGCTCGGTCAATTTCAATGCTGGAACTTGGCGGACGTCCCAGGAGGTCATTGAAAATTTTTACAATGGTGGGTAAAAGAACCGCCTGCGTTATAGACTCCGGGAGACCTCTGATCCGAATATTATTGCGACGGCTCCTGTTTTCGACATCATCCAGATGGTATTGTAAGGCGTGTATCTGTGCATCATGGGCTTGCAGCTTGTCTTTCAATACCTGCACGTCTGCAGATAGGTGATCATGTTCCTGTTGAACAGTGTCCACTTTTGTATCAATCAAGGCCATCTCAGAGCGTACTTGCGTGAATTCTTTTTTACATTCCTGTAAAATGTTAGCTGCAAAACTAGAGAGGTCCGCCTTGGTGGGGAGTGAGCCCATCAGGTTGCGTAAGTCCGCCATAGTAGGTGGCCGGGAGTCCTCATCCGGAAGAGGGACAGGAGACCCAGATCTCTGGGGCAAGGGTGGAGAGCCCCATGAGGCCGGCACTGCAGGGGCAGCCAGTATCTGTGTGCCCGATGATACGATGCCCTCCTGGCGTGGGTGAGATCCGTCCCACGACGAGCCCGTGGACCAGTGTGGGGAATTTGCTAGGGACGGCTCAGGAGAGTGAGTTAAAGGGGGCTCCCGCAGCATATACGGGGAGGAGGCCACAGCCTGTGGCGAATCTAAGGCCTTTTTATCATCCTTTTCAGGTTGCCCCCTGTGAGAAGTTTCTCTCTGTGACTGGGGGTACCCCATAAGGCTGGCTGAGGTACCCGACCAAGGGGACCCAGTGGGGGATCTCACTGGTGGGCTAAGTGGAGCTGCAGGAGAGGTGGGGGTTCTAGGGCCCCAGGCGACAGGGTGAGGGGTCACCTGAGAAGTCCCCTGAAGTGGGGGGAACTCTTCCTCACTAACCTGGATCGCCGGGTCGCAGGGAGACATCACTGCGACTGCTAGGCCTCTGTCCTGGGCTGAAGAGGAGGGATCAGCGCGTGCTTCAGAGTCCCCTTCCACCTGGGCATGCATCATCTGGGTCCGGTCGGAGCCACTGCCCAAGGACGGCACCGATGCAGACCTGACTCTCCTTCTGTCCGGTGAGTACCGCCGTTGATTCCGGTGCTCAGTCTCAGGCTCAGCTGCTGCTGGGAGCTGAGATTCTCCAGGGCCGGCGGCGCCATCTTGGAAGCGCTTGGCGCGCTCAGTCAGGTCGGGGCCTGGAGTTGCAGGTTGCCGGGCGAAAAGCCTGGAAATGTCCCCCTGTGGAGACGCCCGGGGGGCTACAGAACGAGCCTTGGCTTTCTTGGGTAGTTTGCCCATCTTTAAAGGGCCGCTGGTGGTGGATTATCTCCGGTGCTGTGGAGGAGCTCACAGCCGCACGTCTTCACTCCTGCATAGCTGGCCACGCCCCCCATCTTATACTATATTATGATCATAATATAGTATAAGATTATAGTATATATAGATACCTATATGCTGAGACACTTATCCACTAAATCTAGAACCATATAATGTGATCATTCGCCTCTTGTTTTTTGTTTTTTGTTCTCTTTATTTTTTCATTCTTCACATTCTAGCACGACGAGAATCGAAGCAATTGTTTAATTATACTTCAAACCATTCTATCTATATATGTATGTGACCCCCCTTTCTTTACCTGAGATAACTTTCCCCATTCTTCTTAATTAAAGCGCTAGCATAGAACTATATATACTCCTTAAAATATCCCCAATATCCTTCATTACAACTTTTCTTCCTCCTTTTAAATCAATTAGCAGACCGATCCCCAGCCTATTATTCCCGTTTTCCAAGATACAACATGTTATATATCCCCAGCACAAAGCTATCTTTAATTTCTGTCCCAGCACCCAGTGCGCATGCACACACTGCGGCCCGCGGTCACGCGGTTCACATGACGTCACTGACGATCATGTGACCGGCTGAACCCGGACACAGGGCAAAGAGCCCACATGACTTCCGGCCCCTTAGTTTAAAACGCAAACAAACGTAGAGACACATAGCGCCTGCATCAAGCCGTTTGCTACCCGGCCATGGTGAGTCCATATGCAATATTTATATTCAATCTGCTGCTTGAGTTATTCACAGATATTTCTCTTGATGCTTACTATACTTACCTAATCTATTTAATACATAGATTCTTGACTTAATTTGATGCCCCATCGATTAGTTATGGTTCATGCTATAGCCCAGTCCTGATCATTATCTCCTCCTCTCTTAGAGACAGCTTTTGCCCTATCTGTCCTGTATCCCTCTTACTTTACCTACCCCCTACTCTCTTTTTACTATAGTTAGAATCTGAGACCTGTATGTATGTTTATGTTTGTGTATGTACATATATGTGTGTGTGTGCAGGTATACGCATGCACACATATATATGTATGTGTACAATTCGTCCTATTTTCATATCGTTTTCCTCCTTCACCACATGTCAACAGTATATTATGGTCGCCACATGTAGACGCCAATAAAACCGTTACATTTATTTACAGATCCCTTGAGAAAGGTCTTTGACAGGATCGAAACGTTGGGACACATTACGGCCTACAAAGATATGTTATTTATGCTCATATTACTATGATGGCGCGACCAGTCATATATTGACAAAATTTGTGAATATTTTTGTACCAATAATAAATTTGCAAAGCAAAAGACATTGGTGTGCCGTGGATTATCTCTATATATTCTACGACTGAAGTCCTCTGCGAGCACCCACCATTATATCAAGGTGTGTGGACTCCACAATTTCCCTCAATAGATGTGGGACAGACCCGGCCGCTCAAGTCTCCTCAGCGCAGCGGCGTCCTCTGTTCCCCCAGCAACAAGGATAAGCCTGAGCACCGAGTGCAGCAGGGTGAGTCATGTGACGCTTGCCATGTCACATGACCCCTGCTAGTCAGTATTTAAACAGGTAGCCTGCTGGCCATAGGTTGTCTGTTATTTAGGTTCCAGCTGCGATTTTGTCTTACCTGGCGTACTTACCTTCTGCTGAATTCCTGAAGATCCTCTGCTTGCTCCTTGTGTACTTTGCTGCTCTCCTGGTATTCTGATCCTGGCTTCCTCCTGACGATCCTCTGCTGACTCCTTTGGTACTTCACGACTCTCCTGGTTTTTATGACCTCTGCTTCTCCTGACTATTCTCTGCTTGCTCCATTTGTACTTCGTTGCTCTCCTGGTATTGACTCGGTCCGTTTACATTCTGTTGTTTGTCTGGTCTGTCCTCCCTGCACTTATTCCAAGCTAGAGATTGCAGTCCAGTTGTCCCCTGTCATTAGGACTTGCGAGGCACGTAAGCAGGGCCAGGGGTGAGCGTGGAGCGCAGTGGTCAGTTCCTTCCCCCCTGTGTGTGTGTGTGTGTGTGTGTATGCGACCATTACAGCTTGCTTGTGTTACCACTCCTGCACCCTGCTACTATCTCCAATGGGCTAAAACATTGTCATCTTATGTTTTTTTGTCCAGGTCCTCCACAATGTGCATTCCTAATCTTGTTATGCAACTGTTCATATGTAATATACCTGGTTCACCAGCAGGTGGAAGCAAACACGGCAGAGCTGTACTTACATAGAATGTAACTTGCCATTCCATTCTAACTCCCCCCTCTGTAGGGGAGTGAGCCAGTCCTACTTCCTGCAGGAAGTGTGGGGACCAGTTAGTTCCAGTTCTAGTCTTCCCTAGACAGGGGAAGGGTGTGCAGGGGCATGTCTCTGCTAGATGTGCCCACGCCAGTCAGAGCACCTTAAGCTCTGCTGGCCATGGAGGCCAAAGTTTGAAGCCTCAGGAGCCAGGAGGAAAGTTCCCTGGCATAACCTAGAGTCAGACTACAGAGAGAAATTAAGCATACAGAAGAAGCTGAGTTATACAGCCAGCTTGTCAGTACAGCAGAGTGAGAGAAAGATATAGCAGAGTTGAGTTTGCCTGCCAGTTTAATGCTAAATCCTGCTGGAACCAAGACAAAGACTGAAACTGTTTGGAAGAACGTTTATTCAATTAAAGCTGCCATTGAACTTCCTCTCAAGGTCTGGACTCAAGTTATTTCTTCAAATCCCTCAATTATTCCCCCTATTTATTGCATCAGAGCCAAAACCTGGGGTCCAGACGTATCCATGTAGGAGCACCGTGACACACATAAATAGATATTTTAGACAGCACTATACCACTCGTCATTTCCTACACCTGGGACATGACATAGAGGGCCCTAGGGGGAGGCGCCCGTTGCACTTGCTTACATACTGAAAGGCAAATCATTCACATCAAGCAGTCTGATGATTACTGGATAGCCATGCTCCTCGTTATCAATGCAAAATGGGGGAATGTTTTCCTCTGTCCAAAAAGGAGGTCAAATTACGTTATTGCCAGGAAACACTGTGAACACAGTTTGCTGCAGCTTTTGGCGAGCAGATACCTGTCAGCAGTATGTCAGAAAGGGAGGTCCCTCTCCACATCTCGCAGATTCACCCACCTCCTGCTATCACAAGTGTAACACCCCAGAGTTGTGTTACTACACTCCACTACCCCGCTACTATCTCCTAAGAGCCTTTACCTTGTCATCTGATAGGATTTTGCTCATGTCTTCACTACTGTGCATTCAAAACTATGTTAAATGTAAATTGTCTTGTAATTTTCCATGTTCACCAGCAGCTGGCAGCAATGGATTGGTAAGGAATTAGTTTCAGTTTAGTATATCTAGGCTGGAATGGTTCATTACAGCTTAGCTGCCCCCTGTGGAGGTGTGGACTGTTACCACATCCTTCAGCATGGGAGGAGGAGGAAGTTAGGTCAGTGTGCCAGCCACCCCTGTTGGGAAAGGCTGTGTGTGTTAGAACCTCCCAGATATTGGGAAGAAAGACAGGATCTTGTCTCGGCTGAGACATTGATCAAATCCCCAGCCTGAGCCCTGCAGCCTCAGCTGGATGAAACAGCAGACAACCTCCAGTTCCAGGAAGAAAGCATACCCTGAGAAGATAACTGTGAGTAAAGTCCAGAGACCCAGGAGAAGCCATATTCCTCCTCAGCTAGTCAGTCCCCATAAAGCAGAAGACAGAAAATAGTGCAGAAGCCAAATTCCTGCCACAGTTTTAGAGCTATAAAGCAGACGTCCCTTCCTGCAAGCTCCAGGTTTATAGAGCAGAAGATTAATTCCTGCCAACCATTGTTGAAAGCCTGCTGGGACTTAAGACCAAAGCTGTACCTTGCCTGGATGAAAGTTACTCTCAGTAAAGACAAGTTTGAACTTCACCTAAAGGTCTGGACATCAATTTCTGCTGCAAAATTCCTCTATTACTCCTTCTATCACTACACTCAATTTATTGCAAGTGAGCCAGGAGTCCAACCGTCCCCAGGTAGGAGACACCATTGACACCATTATCATCACCATGCAGAGACATTATAGGCAATCACACCACTCTGGCATTCCTAACCTGGGGAGTTATAAAACCTTGGAAGGGCTCTGTGATAGTACCCTGCGCACGCTGCAATTGGCATCACGAACAACTACAAAACATAGACTATCATCTACACCTGACCCAGTCATTGCGTAATTTGCGTCAGTGTGTATACCTCATATCATGCTCTATTGCACAAGCAACAGAAGTCGCAGCAGTAGCCACTTCAGTCTCGTCAAGCAGTTTTTTTTAACATGCCGCGCCAGGCTGAGGTAAATCAGCAAGCTGAGACCTCCTGCCTCAACGCCCAGGTTCAGGCCTAGCTAGACTCTGGTCTGTCTCCGACACATAACCTGTTTCCTTCCCCCATGGACTTCTGGACAGGCAGACTAGAACAGAGGTCCAAACCAGTCCAGTATGCTCTCTCTCTTCTTTCTTGCCCAGCCTCCAGTGTCATCTTGGAGAGGGTTTTCAGCAGGGGGCGCGGTGACACTCAAACGGACCAAGTTGTTCTCCTCCAGTGTCCAAAACATCACTTTTAGTTAAATGGACTAAGCCTTGATTCAGGATGATTTTCACACTCCTCCAGCTAAAGCCAATGAATAGATCTGGCCTTGCTGATGGTTCCCCATCTTGCCACTGTTACTGTCTGCCTGCCGACCTACCATCATGTTTCGTACGGCTGCTGCTGGCTCCATCATGCCACTATTGCTGTCTGCCTGCCTGACAACATGTACCATATGGCTACTGCTACAACCACCATCTCAGCTGATACTCCTCACTGCTTGCCCCCTACTGCCACCACTATTAACGCTATGTATCCTCCGCTACTACTACCACTACTATTACTACTACCCATAGACAGCCGATTTACTGCCTTGAATGTTCCAAGCTATGCTGCTTCTTCTGCTACTACTATTGGGGCCATGTGCCTCTAATACCCTACCCTTTCCACATCCACACTGCACTGCTGCCGCTCCCAATTAAGGCCTCATGCACACGATCGCATTTTCATTCCGTGTCCGTTCCGTTTTTTTGCGGACCGTATATGGAACCAATAATTTCAATGGGTCCACCAAAAAAATGGAAGGTACTCCGTGTGCATTCCGTTTCTATTTCTCCGTATTTCCGTTCTGCAAAAAAATAGAACATGTCTTGTTATTGTCCTCATTACGGACCAGGATAGGACTGTTCTATTAGGGGCCAACTGTTGCATTCCGCAAAATACGGAATGCACATAGATGTCATCCGTATTTTTTGCGGATCTGTTTTTTGCGGACCGTAAATACATATGGTGTGTGCATCAGGCCTAAAAGTGAGAATTTTTCTAGGCTTGTTCAGAAAGAGCCATTTTTTTTCCTGAAAATTAACACTTGTGCGTGTCATATGGGCAGCCTTCTGACCCTGTCATGGCATAATTTTTGAACGCTTGGTACCACGACACCATGTGTATTTAACCTTTTGCTTACTGCCACATGACTTTTTAAGCACTGGCAGTAGGCTCTTAACTGTAACCTGACGTATAAAAGCATCAAGTTACATTGTGATCTGCCGGCACCCCGTGGCTTTGCTGTGATCACGCTGTCATTAGACAGCTGCAGTCACAGTAAGTATGCCTCAGATCAGCAGAAGTGGCTCCAATCAGGCAATCAGAATAACTCCCTGGATCAATGCCCCTTCACTAGAAATCTAGTAGCTGTAGCCTATAATATTATTAAACTACAGAAATACATCCAGGCCCCTCTTAAACTCTTTTAGTGAGTTCACAATCACAATCTCCTCTGGCAGAGAGTTCCATAGCCCTACTGCTTTTACTGTAAAGAATCTTCTTCTATGTGGATAAATCCCCTTTCTGTATTGATAAAACCATACTGCACTAAATTAAAATGTGGAGAGACTCTTCTGTGATGTGTCCTTGATGGCCAGATAGGCAGAAAAGCACTGTGAACAAAAAATACAGAAACTGTATGACACTATTTTAAGTCAAAGGGATCCCAAATCGATCCATCATACCTACTTTAAAAATGGAAGCTGCAGTATCAGTGGGCACAGAACTTTAGACAGCTCATTTTGTAGGTTCCCTTAGACATACTGATTGGAAGATATTACAATGGTAATCATTAGGCATTCACATAAAACTTCGTTCTAATACTGTACAGAGCAGGAGCTCCGTACAGTATTAGAATGTATTGGCTCCGATGAGCCAAAGTTATTGCTTCGCAAAGTCTCGCGAGACTTTGCTCAATAACTTCATAAATTAATTTGTACTGTAAAAAACAATTTCCCGAACTCGGGTTCGGTTCCAAGTGGTACCTTGGAGCCGAACCCGAGTTCCGGAAATAATTTTTTACAGCACAAATTAATTTATGAAGTTATTGCGCAAAGTCTCATCTCTTCTCGAAGCAATAACTTCAGCTTATCGGAGCCAATACAGTCTAATACTGTACGAAGCTCCTGCTCCGTACAGTATTAGAACTAAGTTTTATGCGAATCGACTTCAGATGTTTCATCCGAAGTCGATTAGCTCATCCCTAGTAATCATATATGATTAGACGTAGTAACTGCATTGTGGCAGTAATCCTTAACTAGTTAATGAGAATCTTGATTAAGGGATCCCTATTTCAATAGGTCATGAAGGTGTTGTTTGGCTAAAAAAATCTTTACAGGTGTATTCCAGGATTGCCAGACCTGTCAGGGGAAGCATACTTACCTGCCCATGGCGCTTGGATCCTACATCCACTGTCCACTGTTCCACCGCTGTCTTCACTATGTTTCTGTCCCTGCTTGTAAACTTCGGCATGAACGGGGACATGTGCCCCGCTGAAACCAGTGATGTGTCCTCAAGTAGCACATCATTGTGGTCACATGCCGCCTGAGGATACATCAGTCACTGGCTACAGCGGCGCACCAGACCCCATCCATGCTGGAAGTTTACATAATGGACCTGTAGCTCAGTGAGGACAGCAATGGACCCAAGGAACGGGAACTAAGATGCTTGAAGCAGGTAAGTATACTTCTCTTTACAGGTCAAGTGAGGGCGGGGGATAATTTATATGGGCAACCCTAGAATACCTCTTTAAATTAGTTTTAAACAACACGATATTAGATATCATACTCTTCTGTAACAAAGGTGCCCAGTTTCCTCCTGTCAACACCGATACCCGGTCCAGAGCTTCACTTTCGGCTTGTGTACGTCACAGGATAGCATTTCAGTTTTCACATGGCACTTGTGCTGTGTGTGATGACGGCTGGCTGATTGGATCATTTCAATAGCTAAGTTTGGCCCATTCTCTGACAATGCATTGGTTATGACAAGAAAGGAGCTGGCTATGCTATTACACTGAGCCAATGAGCCAATTCCTTTACATACACATCGCTGGTGCCAACACAGGAAGCGCTATCATGTGGCAAGCAGAAGTGGAGCAGAGGGACTTGAGACCAGTGCAGACTTCGGGAGACCGGGGCACCTTTGTTAAAGCAGCTCTGTCACCCAGATCAAACCTACCTTACCAGGCATATAGCTTGGTAGGGTTGATAACTCTGATTAAAACGATACCTGTCTTATGGTCTGTCTATCTGTCGGTGGTATCGTTGCAGAGAAAAATTAGCTTTTAAAATTATGCCAATGAACTATTCGATCACCAGGAGGCAGGCTTATGTGGTTTGAGCAGCGCTCCAGTGATGCCCCTGGTGCTCCATAATGATGCCCCTCTGCTTTTCATTACGCCCCCCTGCCTTTAGATTGACAGCACTAGACTGCACTCGTGTCCAGAACGGCACGTGTGCATAAATATCTTTGCTTGTCGAGATAAAGCCGAATATGTGGTGAGCACACGCCACTCTGGACATGAGTGCGGTCTATCACTGTCAATCTAAAGGCAGGGGCGGATTGGCCATAAACCTTACAGGGCCGATGCCCAGGGGGCCGCCTGAGCCCTCCTCATGGCTGGCCAATGGACGTTTTTGGGGATGTATTTTGTGCTGCTGGGGCAGTATTTTGCCATGGACTGTGGAATTTGGCTATGTTGGGGTGGTATAATTTGCCACAATATGGGATTGCTGACCCCACCTACTTGTGTTGGTCCTGCCTTCCATCAATTTGGACCCTACTACAAAACGGGGCCACTTTGAGTATTTTTTCCAGGGCCACATTAAGTTCCCAGTCTCCCCCTTGCTGGAGCGGTGCTCGAATCGCATAAGCCCGCCTTCTGGTGCTCAAATAGTTCATTTGCATCATTTTAAAAGTTCATTTTTCTCCGCAATGATACCACGGCAGACAAAAGGTATCATTTTAATCAGCATCATCAACCCTACTAGGCATATATAGGGTTGATATGGGTGGCAGAGCCGCTTTAAATGAAGCGTATGTGTAAGTTGCATATCTTGCTGTTTCAGCACTTTTGATGATCATTTTCAGGGTCGGACTGGGGTTCCTTGGGCCCCCAAGAAAGAAACTATTCTTGTGGCCTGTCCCCTATAAAGTCTAATAGGTCTTGATTCAAAGAAATAGACCCTAGTGGCAATTTATTGTCTCCAAATGTTTTTTTTTCTCTAGACCTTTGGGGCTCATTATGATATAAGAGCCTGGGCCCACTGGAGGATCATCTGGTGCTCTGGCCGATTGTTATTTTGAGATTGACAACCCATTTTATATAGTATATTGCATGATCAAATCTCTTTTGCAAAATGAAGAAATCCTCTTTCCTTAACCTTTCCATTGCAAAAAAAAAATAAAAAGTGCTCCAGCCATTGAGGTGCAAAGTAATACATATGGCAGGGGTGACAAGCCATTCACCCGCAGTGGCTATGACACAATGATTAAGAGATCTCAGTCACTGCACCAGCCTTCTACAGTTACCACATTTTTAATAATTTAGGTCATGACAATGTAAAACATGATGCAGCACTTAACAGATAGCAGCGAGCCGAGGCAGGCGTCGTGATACAGTGTGGAAGCAGATGGCAGCAGAGGTCTAGAAATCCATATAGTCTTGTAAAAAGAATTTAATACTCACAGTGGGTCGAGAAATGCTTCCTCTGCCGTAATTCATTGTGAAGCTTGGTTATCGTCTCACTGATTATTTTATTTGTGAACCCCTTACGAGCATTATTAAAATCATTTCTCATAGCGAGAAACATCTCTTTCTGTAACCAAACAATGTATTCATATTATGATAGTATAAAACCCTAATCACATTCTGTTATCTGTGAACACGATTTAAAGTTGACTGAAATAAAACTGCAGAACTAACCAACCATCCGAAGTCGATTCGGATAAAACTTTGTTTGTTGTGCGCTCGCTCCATGCAGTATTAGAATGTATTGACTCCGATGAGCCAAAGTTATTACTTCACGAAGTCTCGCAAGACTTCACATAATAACTTCATAAATTGATTTCTACTGTAAAAAAAACATTTCCCAAACTCGGGTTCGGTTCCAAGTGGTACCTTGGAACCGAACCCGAGTTTGGGAAATGGTTTTAGCGCCGTCTTGCTCCGTATCCCATGACGCACACAAAAACGCTGCTTTCAACGCCTTTTTGTGCGTCATCGGAACAAAACGATACGGAAGGGAATGTGTTCTGGTGCACTCCGTTCAGTTCAGTTTTGTCCCCATTGACAATAAACGAGGACAAAACTGAAGTGTTTTCCTCCATTTTTTAATCCTATGACGGATCTTAATAGCGGAAAGGAGAAACGCAGATGTGAAAGTAGCTTTAGTAAATAAATGTGTTTCTCATAAAATGGAATAACTTGTAGGTTGTCTTTTCTTGTAACTCTGTGTTGTGCTGTTCTTTTGTTGTTCCTGCTAGAAATTTATGAGTAGATGGGCAACTGTTACCAGTAAGGGTCCGTTCACACGTCCATAGTGTATTGCGGATCAGCAATACACCCGGCCTGCACCCTCCAAAGAACTGCCTATTCTTGTCCGCAATTGCGGACAAGAATAGGGCATGTTCTATTTTTTGCAGAGCTGCGGCCCAGAAGCGGCACGGAAATACGGATGCGGACAGCACACTGTGTGCTGTCCGCATCTTTTCTATCCCCATAGAGAATGAATGGGTCCACACCCGTTCCGCAAAATTGCGGAACGGATGCGGACCCATTTGCGGACGTGTGAATGGAGCCTAAGGGGTGTCTCTGAACACTCTCACACAGTTTAATCGGTGCTGCTAGTGCTAGGGTCACACCCCTTTGCAAGGATATAGGCAATACCCAGTTGTCAAATTATTCATAAATTTCTAAGAATAAGAAAGCAACAGCATGTCTGTATGGTTAAAGTTACAATTTTTCCTATCACGTCCAATTTACACTTGTCTTGTCCACTAGTCCACCTTCCTCTCATTCTTCTCAGCGCCACCTACTGTTTGTTCTTTTCCTTATTTCTCCAGCCACCTCAGTAACATTGCTGAGGTGGACGCACACATGCTCAGTTCTATGCTTCAGCTACCACCAGTTGTATCATCTATTTGAAGCTATGACAGTTACAGGGAGTGAGCTTTACTAGAAAGAACACATCCGCTGAGAAAGGACAGACCCTCTGAGCTGTCAGCTTGAAGCAAATTTACCAGAACAATTGAAGCAATGAATGGGGAGATATCTGGATCCATGTATGTACAGGGCTGTTTCTAGCTTTGTTATAAAGGGATTGTCATACATTGTATGATATCTAATTTTCATTTTTACATGAACCATATAATTACCCATTCAAACACAGGGTCTTGAGTACCATTATTGTGGCCAGATCAGGAAGGCCATGACCACTGTGACAGGACCAGGGGGAAAGTGGTGGAAGGAGTCTACATTTCACCTAGGTTCCTGTCCTATACGTTCTAAAAAGCAGCCAGGGAATTGACAGCAAGGAAAACTAGGTTTTCTCTTTGCAAGGGTTTTGTTAAAAACCTGGTTAGAAGGGCCTGGCTGCTTGGAGCAGGGAGAGTTGGGTGGGTCCCTGCTCCAATTAGCCACTCCAGGTATTCAGTGTAACTGTGGCTAATCACCTTGGAACCTGAGTGTGCTATAAAAGGGCAAACAGCTCACTAGCTGATCTCTCTGCTCCTGGGAAGAACCCTTATGTGTGAGTAAAAACAACTGTGTGTTTTGTTGATGGAGCTGGGCACAAGGCTCAGTTTCATGTAGTTAGGGACTACTACCTGTCTAGAAGTAGTGGCCAGACGGCCAGGTATTTCATTTGTTTTGAACTGTTTTGTTTAATTCTTTTTCTGCAAAAGTCAATAAAACTGGCTGAGGCCAGTTGCACCATACTTGCTTGGACTGGACTGTGTTTTATGTGCCTATAGCGCCCGTCTATCCCAGGAGACGGCGGTCCCGTGAGCTAATCCCGCTACATATGGTGGAGGCTGCGCTGGCACAAAAATCCAGCAAGTTTTATGTCCTGGGTTAAGTCTGCTGTTCTGAAAAAAACAAACAGTGCAGATATGGAGGAAGTGCTGAAACAGCTGATCCAGGCTAACATACAGCTCCAAAAGGCGAATGCTAACCAGCAGGAAACCAATCGGTTGTTCATGGAGACTACGCAAGCTGGTTTCAGAGAACAGCAATCGCTTAATAAAAGTCTGGTGGAGCAGATAGCGGTGCTGGCTGAAAGGCCCCATGTCCAGGAGGAATCCATCTCTGTGGGGAGGAGAGTGCAAGCTTCCCTTCAAAAAATGGTAGCAGGGGATGATGTGGAGACCTACCTCACCATTTTTGAAAGAGCCGCTGAAAGAGAGAAACTCCCAGCCGAACAGTGGGTAGACACCCTTGCTCCTTTCCTAAGTGGGGAGCCACAGAAAGCCTACTATGATTTGAGTGAGCAGGATGCCAGACAGTACCCAAAACTGAAAGCAGAAATTCTCGCTCGCTTGGGTGTAACATCTGCGGTCAGAGCCCAGCGAGTGCACAACTGGACTTTCCAATTGGATAAACCAGCGAGGTCGCAAATGTATGATCTTTTTCACCTGGCTAAAAAATGGCTACAGCCAGAGGTATCTACAGCCACTCAGGTGGTGGAAAGAGTGGTCCTGGACCGGTTTGTTTGTGCTCTACCAGTTCGGATACAGCGCTGTGTGGGACAAGCGGACCCCAGGGATGTGGATCAGCTCGTCGCCCTAGTGGAGCGGTATCTGAACACCGAGGAGTATCTCCAAGACCTCTCTCCTACTTGGCCGGCCCCAGGGAGCCAGAAGTCTACTGATCGCGGTAAGACTGTTCCTAATCTAAAGGGGGCGAGGGAGGGCCGTAAAGTAGGAACTGAGACCGACCTATTAGCCAGACCTCTTAAGCCAGTTAGCCCTAGACAGCCTTGGGCGTTCAAAAACATTGTTTGCTGGCGATGTCAAGGACTGGGCCACGTGGCTGCCAACTGTCCTTTGGCTGAGCCTATGGAGTGTGACAGTGGGTGGAGGAGGTCATTGTTTGCGGGACCTGCCTACTCTGCCTTGCCGACCCCAGATATGGAGCGACAAACTTGCAGCTTGGTGATTGAAGGACACTCAGTTCAAGCTCTGTTGGACTCTGGTAGTCTAGTGACTCTTGTGCATGGCAGCCTGGTGGACACTAGGAAGCTGCAAAAGAGACAGATGGGGGTCATCTGCATACATGGGGATACAAAAGAGTACCCCACTGCTATAGTCTCTTTTGAAACCCCGTGCGGGAAAGTAACCCATGAAGTGGGGGTTGTAAACAGTCTGTTGCATACTGTCATTGTGGGGTGTGATTTTCCTCTGTTTTGGAAAATGTGGAATATGCTTGATAAGTGTTTAAGTGGGTCTGCTGTAGATCCCATTCCCCTGGCTGAGACTGAAAATGTGCAAACAGTAGGGGTGACCCAGAGTGAAACCGAGAATTTTCCCTTAGCAGTGCTTGCAGGTGATACTGATGATGTCCCGGAAATTGGTCTCCCTGACTTGCCAGTCTCCAATGATAACTTTGGGACAGCTCAACTCAGGGACCCAACATTAACCCACGCATGGCAAAGTGTGAAAGTAGTCAATGGGGTACCTCAAGATACTGGGGTAGAGAAAATATTTCCCCATTTTTCTATAGAGAATGAACTCTTATATAGAGTTGATGAGCAAAATGGGCAGGTTGTGGAGCAACTTGTGGTCCCAAAATCGCATCGCCAAAAGGTGATGGATCTAGCCCATTCACATGTGCTAGGAGGGCACTTGGCCTATGAAAAAACCAAAGACCGGATTTTGCAGAGGTTTTATTGGCCCGGGGTACATAAAGAGATAAAAGAATACTGTGATTCATGCCCAGAGTGTCAATTACACAACCCGGTAGCGACCTTTAGGAGTCCGTTAGTACCACTCCCGATTATTGAAACTCTCTTTGAGAGGATTGCAATGGATTTGGTGGGACCTCTTGTTAAGTCTGCCAGAGGTCACCAATACATTTTGGTTGTCCTTGATTATGCTACCCGCTATCCTGAAGCAATACCTCTAAGGAAAACCTCTGCAAAAGTGATAGCCAAGGAGTTGTTCCAGATGTTTACTAGAGTGGGCATACCTAAAGAAGTACTCACTGACCAGGGGACGCCCTTTATGTCAAAGGTTACAAAAGAGTTGTGTAAACTGTTGAAAATAACTCACTTGCGTACCTCAGTTTATCATCCCCAAACGGATGGATTAGTTGAAAGGTTCAACAAAACCTTAAAAGGGATGCTCAGAAAAGTGGTGGCACAGGATGGGAAAGACTGGGATTGTCTTTTACCATATCTTATGTTTTCTGTACGGGAGGTGCCTCAAGCATCTACCGGATTTTCTCCGTTCGAGCTAGTGTATGGTCGGCACCCTCGGGGTCTTTTGGATATTGCCAAAGAGACCTGGGAGAGTGAGGCTACACCCTACAAAAGTGTGATTGAACACTTGTCCCAAATGCAGGAAAGAATTGGAAAAGTAATGCCCATTGTAAAAGAACACTTGCTGCAGGCCCAGGAGAGTCAGTCCCGGGTTTACAACAGGTCGGCTAAAGTAAGAAACTTCAACCCTGGGGATAGGGTATTAATCCTTGTCCCCACAGTAGAAAGTAAATTTTTGGCCAAATGGCAAGGACCTTATGAAATAGTTGAGAAGGTCGGAGAGGTGAATTACCGGGTTCACCAACCAGGTAGACGTAAGCCCTACCAAATTTATCATGTGAACCTAATCAAACCCTGGAAGGACCGAGAGGTGTTAGCAGCTTACAGCAGTGGGAAAAAGGAATGTAGCTTTGAGATACCAGAGGTAAAAATTGCAGACACTTTGTCAGGATCTCAAACCCAAGAGGCAAAGGAGTTTGTAATAAAAAATAAAGATGTATTTTCTGAGCTACCTGGTCGAACAGATATAATTGAACATGATATTGTAACCGAACCAGGGGTCAGAGTCAACCAAAAGCCTTATAGAATACCTGAGGCTAGACGTAAAGCTGTCTCCCAAGAAGTCCAAACAATGCTTCAGTTAGGGGTTATAGAGGAGTCCCATAGTGACTGGTCTAGTCCTATAGTCTTGGTTCCCAAACCTGATGGCACCATACGTTTCTGTAATGACTTCAGGAAACTGAACACTGTCTCAAAGTTTGATGCTTACCCAATGCCTCGAGTGGATGAGCTGATTGATAGGCTTGGTAATGCTAGGTTCTTTACCACATTAGATCTTACAAAAGGTTACTGGCAAGTACCGTTGACTGAGGGGGCCAAAGAAAAAACTGCTTTTAGTGTCCCTGATGGCCATTTTCAGTATGTAGTCCTTCCCTTTGGTTTGCATGGGGCCCCGGCCACATTTCAGAGGATGATGGACAAAATTTTAAGACCACATCGTAGATACGCAGCTGCCTATTTAGATGATGTGATAATCCATAGCACGGATTGGGAAAGTCATCTACCCAGGGTAGAAGCCGTCCTGAATTCTATTAGGGAAGCAGGGTTAACAGCGAATCCAAAAAAATGTGCCATTGGGCAAGAAGAGGCAAAGTACTTGGGCTACATGATTGGGCGAGGAGTTATAAAACCTCAAATAAACAAAGTGGAAGCCATCCAGAGCTGGCCAAGGCCTTTGAACAAAAAACAAGTCAGAGCATTCCTAGGTTTAACTGGTTATTATAGGCGTTTTATTGAAAATTTTGCCAGCATTGCGAGCCCTTTAACAGACCTTACAAAAGGGAAGGATTCAACCATGGTCAAATGGACCACGGAAGCGGAACAGGCCTTTCAGAACCTGAAGCAGGCTCTATGTGCCCACCCAGTGTTAGTCACACCAGATTTTAAAAAGGAGTTCATTGTGCAAACAGATGCCTCGGATGTTGGTATAGGGGCTGTGTTGTCGCAAGTAAGGGCTGGGGAAGAGCATCCTGTAGTATACCTGAGTAAAAAGTTAAATGAACATGAAAAGAAATACTCCATTGTAGAAAAGGAGTGTTTGGCAGTAAAGTGGGCCATAGAAGCTCTCAGGTATTATTTGGTAGGGAGAACATTCAAACTGGTAACTGACCATGCCCCCCTTAAATGGATGTGCCAAAACCGTGAGAAAAACAGGCGAGTGACCCGATGGTTCATGTCTCTTCAAGATTATAGTTTTACAGTTGAACATAGGCCCGGGCGTCAGCTTGGAAACGCAGATGCCCTGTCCAGGATGTACTGTTTAAGGGCACAGAGTGTTCCTACCCCAAGGTCGAAACAGGGGGGGAGGATATGTGACAGGACCAGGGGGAAAGTGGTGGAAGGAGTCTACATTTCACCTAGGTTCCTGTCCTATACGTTCTAAAAAGCAGCCAGGGAATTGACAGCAAGGAAAACTAGGTTTTCTCTTTGCAAGGGTTTTGTTAAAAACCTGGTTAGAAGGGCCTGGCTGCTTGGAGCAGGGAGAGTTGGGTGGGTCCCTGCTCCAATTAGCCACTCCAGGTATTCAGTGTAACTGTGGCTAATCACCTTGGAACCTGAGTGTGCTATAAAAGGGCAAACAGCTCACTAGCTGATCTCTCTGCTCCTGGGAAGAACCCTTATGTGTGAGTAAAAACAACAGTGTGTTTTGTTGATGGAGCTGGGCACAAGGCTCAGTTTCATGTAGTTAGGGACTACTACCTGTCTAGAAGTAGTGGCCAGACGGCCAGGTATTTCATTTGTTTTGAACTGTTTTGTTTAATTCTTTTTCTGCAAAAGTCAATAAAACTGGCTGAGGCCAGTTGCACCATACTTGCTTGGACTGGACTGTGTTTTATGTGCCTATAGCGCCCGTCTATCCCAGGAGACGGCGGTCCCGTGAGCTAATCCCGCTACACCACTTTGTCATGATTCGTTTCAATTACAGCAGCTTCTTTGAATTTATGTTGTTCTGCCATAGCATCATCAAAAGCTTAACCAGAAAATTCATAGGTCAATTTATTAATATCTTTATCTTCAAACAGTTCAAGTGTATGCAGATTGGGTTTGTAGGATTGTTTACTTGAAGCCATTCTTGCTTCTCAGTGCTGCCCCATGTAACCCTTTTTTACTGGACATTCTGAGTTTCTCAGTGCCATGCTGGATTCAGGATATTTAGTGTTGGTTAAGCACCAAAGTGCTCTGGTGCTCGGGTTGAACACCTCAGGATGCTCGGGTGCTCTACCGAGCACCTGAGCAGAATGGAAGTCAATGGGAGGACCCGAGCATTAAACAAGGCACCCCCTGCTCTGAAGAGGGGAGGGTGTCTGCTTCATTGGAAAAGGTCAGAAATTGATGGAAACACCACCGAAATGGTTCGGAAACAGCATGGGGAGGATGTCTCGATGCATCTTAGACTCCCAGGTCGCTGCTGGGAACGATGTTGTAGTGTTGATCACGAATATTCGAATTGCTAATTTTTATCTCGAATATCGGCACTTTGAGAATTCGTGAATATTTAGAATATAGTGCTATATATTCGTTTTTCGAATATTTGTAATATTCTAAAACAAGAATACATAGCAATATAGCGAATATTCGAAAAAAAAAAACTAAAGTAGAACAATTTAGCTAATATAGTGCTATAATCTTTTTTTTTTTATAGTTGTAATTTTTTTCCAATCTGAACTTCAGATGAGAAAAAAATTACAACTATTAGACAAAGAAGATTATAGCACTATATTAGCTAAATTGCTCTATATTAATTTTTTTTTCCGAATATTCGCTATATTGCTATATATTATTGTTTTTGAATATTACGAATATTGTAAAAAACAAATATATTACTTTTCTAGAATATTCGTCTTTTTAAAAAAAATCTGTACAGTTGTTCCACTTTGGCATACCCAACAAGCATCCCCATCACCATGGGAATGCCTGGGGGTTAGAATATTCCATCGGATTTGAGTTTTCACGATCTTATTGACTCTCATTACGAAAATTCGCATCATGAAAATTCTCGTTACAATAATTCGTATTAGGAAAACTCGCAATCAACACTACTCCTAACGAATATTCGAATTTGTAAATATTTGACGAATATTCTACGAAATATTCGCAAAATATCGTGAATTCGAATATGACCCCTGCCGCTCATCACTACGATGTTGTCCGAGTAGTACGCCATTTTTACAAACTGACAATAATACGCACAAAACAAAAGATAAAACCGATTTAAGACAAAAAATTGTTAGGAAACATTCTTTCCTGTATATTTACTTGTATATAAAGTGCAAGTGCTGCCAAAAATTACAAGGAAGAGCCACTCCGATACAACCTGTATATCACATAAAGGAGGGCCTCATTCACATTGTGGTACAATTGTTCAGGTAGTGGGACTCCTACACTCATGAAGCCTATGCACTAAGTGAAAGGGCTTCCAAAAATTATAAGGAACCGGCAATCCAATAGACCCTTTATTACACATAAAGAAGGGCATCATACACCCTTGAAAAATTATGATTGATGGCCTGCTGGTGACCCTCAAAAACATTGGGAGCAAAGGCCTGCTGGTGACCCTCTAAAACATTACAGGCAAGGGCCTGCTGCTGAGCTGACCATCTAAAACATTAGTGGTGAGAGTCTGCTGCAGAGCTGACTCTCTAAAACATTAGGGGCGAGTGCCTGCTGCTGAGCTGACCATTGAAAAATTATGGGCAATTGCCTGCCGCTTAGCTAACCATTGAAAAAAATATTGGTGAGGGCCTTCTGGTGAGCTCACCCTGTAAAACATTATGGTTGAGGGCCTGCTGGTGAGCTGACCCTCTAAAAAATTGTAGGTGAGGGCCTGCTGGTGAGCTGACCCTCAAACATTATATGCAAGGTCCTGCAGGTGAGCTGACCTTCTAAAAGATTGTAAGCGAGGGTCTGCTGGTGAGCTGACCCTCTAAAACATTACATGCGAGGTCCTGCAGGTGAGCTGGCCCTCTAAAAGATTGTAGATGAGGACCTTCAGGTAAGCTGACCCTCTAAAAGATTGTAGGTGAGGGCCTGCTGGTGAGCTGACCCTCTAAAACATTATATGCGAGGGCCTGCAGTTGAGCTGACCCTCTAAAAGATTGTAGGTGAGGGGCTGCTGGTGAGCTGACCCCTTTAAAACATTATATGTGAGGGCCTGCAGGTAAGCTGACTCTCTAAAAGATTGTAGGTGAGGGTCTGCTGGTGAGCTGACCCTCTAAAACATTATATGCGAGAGCCTTCAGGTAGCTGACCCTCTACAACATTAGGAGCGAGCACAGACTAATAAGTATGTTGATATGATGGAAGAGGAGGAGGAGTAGAAAAGGAATATTGAACCATATACCCTTTTTTGTGGTGGAAGGGGTGCATGGGAATACAGTGTATTCAATACACTATAAAAGCCACATTTAAAGTCCCTTAATGTTCAACCTCTTTCCTCTGATGGAGTAGAGAAGTCAGGGGCAATCCAGTCCTTGTTCATTTTATTTAAGAGTCAACCTGTCAGCATTTTCAGTTGACAGGCGGATGTGCTTTTCAATTATTATGCCCCCAGCAGCACTAAATACCAACTCTGACAAAACGCTTGCGGCAGGGCAGGCCAGCACCTCCAAGGCGTAGAGCGCCAGTTCGTGCCACGTGTCCAGCTTTGACACCCAATTATTGTAAGGCACAGTGGGATCACTGAAGACGCTGACACGGTCTGCTACGTACTCCTTCACCATCTTTCAAAACTTTTCCCTCCTTGTGACACTAGGCAACGCATCAGGGTGAGGGTGCTGGCGTGGTGTCATGAAACTGTCCCAGGCCTTGGAGAGTGTTGCCCTGCCTCTGTTGGAACTGCTGTGTATTCCCCTCGTCTCCCCTCCTTGGTTGCCCAAGGAACTACGTACTCTGCCGCCAGCGTTGTCAGCTGGAAATTTTTGGAGCAATTTTTCCACAAAGACCTTCTGGTATTGCACTATTTTGCTCGTCCTCTCCACCACAAGAATGAGAGATGAGAAGTTCTCTTTGTAACGGGAGTCGAGAAGGGTGAACAACCAGTAATCGGTGTAGTCCAAAATGCGTAAAAGGCGTGGGTCACGGGAAAGGCAGCCTAACATAAAGTCAGCCATGTGTGCCAGAGTCCCAACAGGCAAGACTTCTCTGTCGTCATCAGGAGGATGACTGTCAATCTCCTCATCCTCTTCCTCCTCTGCTGCCCATCCATGCTGAACAGATGGAATTTAACTTCCATGGGTACTACCCACTGTAGCGGAGGCAACTGTCTCCTGCTCCTCCTCCTCCTCCTCATCATCAGCCAATTTGCGCTGAGAAGACGAACTGAGGGTGGTCTGGCTATCACCCTGTGTAATGTCTTCCCCCATTTCCACCTCTTCCACATGGAAAGCGTCGGCCTTAATTGTGAGCAGCGAGCGTTTGAGTAGACACAAAAGTGGGATGGTTACGCTGATAATAGTGTTATCGCCGCTCAGCATCTGTGTTGATTCCTCAAAATTACTTAAAACCTCACAGAGGTCAGACATTCATGCCCACTCCTTGCTTGTGAATAGTGTAAGCTGACTGGAAAGGCGATGACCATGTTGCAGCTGGTATTTCACTACGGCCCTCTGCTGCTCACAAAGCCTGGCCAACATGTGGAACGTCGAGTTCCAGCACATGCTCACGTCGCACAACAGTCGGTGAGCTGGCAATTATATGCGCTGCTGCAACATTGACAGACCGGCGGAAGCTGTCGATGACTTGCGGAAATGGTCACACATGCGGAGCACCTTCACCAGTAGCTCAGGCAAATTGGGGTAGGTTTTGAGAAACCACTAATTTGAAGACGTGGGCTAGGCATGGGATGTGTGTGAGCTTCCCGAGCTCCAAAGCCGCCACCAAGTTACGGCCTTTATCAGACACAACCATGTCTAGTTCTAGGTTGAGTGCGAGAGCCACAGCTCAGTCTGGTCTCTTATCCCCTGCCATAGCTCTGCGGCAGTGTGCTGTTTGTCACCTAAGCAGATCAGCTTAAGCACGGCCTGCTGATGCTTCCCCACCGCAGTGCTACACTGCTTCCAGCTACCGACTGATGGCTGACTGGTGCTGCAAGAGGATAATTCTGAGGTGGAACTGGAGGAGGAGGCGGAGGAGGAGAAGAAGTGGGGGTTGGAGCCACTAACGTAGGTGGTGGCGGAAACCCTGATGGAATTGGGGCCCGCAATCCTCCACGATGTTCACCCAGTGTGCCGTCAGGGAAATGTAGCATCCCTGGCTGAAAGCACTTGTCCATGTGTCAGTGGTTAAGTGGACATTCCTAGTAACTGCGTTGGTCAGGGCACGGGTGATGTTACAGGACACATGCTGGTGTAAGGCGGGCATGGCACACTGTGAAAAATAGTGGCGGCTGGGGACTGCGTAATGAGGGATGACCGCCGACATCAGGCTGCGGAAGGCCTTAGTGTCCACAAGCCTAAATAGCAACATTTCAAGGGACAGTAATTTGGAAAGTTGCTCATTTAGTGCTATGGCCTGTGGGTGGGTGGCTGGGTATTTGCGCTTGCGTTCAAATGCCTGGGGTAAGGACATTTGTACGCTGCGCTGGGACATGGAAATGGATGTGGTCTCTGATGGTGCTTGCGAAGGTCCAGGTGTAGGGCGGGAGGCATCCGGGACTGCGCCTTCGACAGGTGATTGGCCAGCACGTAACACAGGAGAAGAGGAGGCAGTATTGTGACCTGCAGACACAGATTGTGGACCCAGGCGTTCGGCCCACCTATTACCATGCTTTGATGCCATGTTGCGGATCATGCTGGTGGTGGTGAGGTTGCTAGTGTTCACGCCCCTGCTCATTTTTGTATGGCACAGGTTGCAAATTTAATTTTTTTTGTCGTCTGCACTTTCCTCAAAAAAAACGCCAGACTGCGGAACACCTACCCCTTGGCAAGGGAGATTTCCGCAGGGTGTGCTCAGGGGAACAGTTGCGGGCCTGTTTGGTGTGGCCCGCCTTCTCCCTTTTGCGACCCCACTGCCTCTTCCAGTTATTTCATCGTCCACCACCTCCTCTTCCACTTCCTCACACTGCTCATCCTCCTTACTTGTTGACCTAACCACAGCCTCAGTTATTGACAACTGTGTCTCATCCGCATCATCAGCCTCTTGAGACACTAATTGCCAATTACTTATTGGCAACTGTGTCTCATAATCATCATCCACCTCGTGAAACACTAATTGCCGTTCCCCACCGTCATCTTCTTGTAACTGTGGATGCTCAAGAGTTTGGGAATCAGGGCACAAGATCTCATGTCTCTCTTCATATGGGCTTGTTGAGAAGCCCAAATGAAGGAATGGCGCTGAAAAGAGCTCCTCAGAATATCCGAGTATGGGATCACTTGTTTGGCAAGACTCTCCATGGTGGGAAGAAGGAGGATCAGGGTGAGGATTGTGTTGACCAGACTCTTGGCTACTGAGACTGGACTTGATGGAAGACAGTGTGGTGCTTAACCGACTGCAAGCATTATCTGCTGCAATCCAACCGACCACCTGGTCGCACTGGTCTGACTTCAAAAGCATTGTCCTGCGCCGCCCTTCAAACTAAGACATGAAGCTACGTATCGTGGATGATTGTTTTTCTTGTGCTCTGGCAGCAGGCACAGTTTGAACGCGCCCAGGGCCACGGCCTCTGCGTGCACCATCAACAACACGGCCACTTCCCTGTCCCTTAAAGGGATTCTGTCACCAGGTTTCACCCCTGTCAGCTAAACATATGCTGATGTTCAGGGCCTCATCACGAGGCACAGAGGATTAGGAGGTGGCGCAGAAGTCTGGAAAGGCAGCGCTGGGCACGAACGGCGGTGGGTGCGGCTGGCACCTTGCATCGCTTGACATCCCCTTAGGGACCTTATTTCTTTGAGTGACAGGTTAGTAAAAGCAGTTTTTTTGCAAAATGAGGCTACAGATCACATTTATAAGGCCACATTAGGAATCGTGATGAGGCCCTGAACATCAGCATATGTTTAGCTGATAGGGGTGAAACCTGGTGACAGAATCCCTTTAATGCTCGCCTTCTTCATATTAAATGTTATATATGCTTGAAAGTATGTCACACGTACAGTAGCGTAGGATTTGTAAGTGTATGCGCAAAAAAATATATTTGGGATGTGGAAACGTCACACAGGAGATATACAGCAGATTATGTTGCTGATGTCAGCAGCGAATAATAAAATAATACAGACAATGTCACAGGTATTTGGGATGTGGAAATGTTACACAGGAGAAATACAGCAGATAATGTCGCTGATGTCACCAGCGGCTAATAAAAAAATACAGGGATTGTCACAGGTATTTGGGATGTGGAAACGTTACTGTAACGGATCTCCTGGCACCCCGACTGGGTACCTCCGTTGATGGATGCTCCTAGTGCTTCCTGAGGGCTCCAAGCACTTCACTTGACACCGTAATCACTACCGACCCCACGAACCGCTGCAGCTTGTTTGAGGTCTTGCCGTCTTCCACCCACCCTGGGCCCAAGACCAGGGTCCAACTTCCAGTGGATAGATACCGATAGCAATCCCCAGAGTACATATAGCTGTTCCCCCACACATGAGATGACACTCTATGTTAAGGGTAAAACCGGAACTCACTTTATTGAAGATCAACTCAGTATATATACAGTTCAAGAAGTCTAACAACATAAATCAATAAACCATGAACAACATGCAAACAGACATCTTCACCCCCTCCATAATGAATGAATAGGGAGAGAGGAGACACATGTGATGGGATTATCTCCTGAGTGTATCATAGGGTTATCATAGGGTTATCTAGCTACTGATCTAGGAGTCGGCTGCTCCTAGAGTCAGCTATCTTAATCCCATCACTAACACAATCAGTGGGAGTCTCAGTGCAGAGTTAACCCCAAAAGGTCTGAGGGGTCTCCATAGTTCTGGGTCCATAGTCCATAGGAAGGAGGCTGGCCCCAGGCTTCTCCAGCAGCCCCAGTGATGGTTCAGTTGGTCACATTTTTCCCCTCCAACAGCAGACTAACCAGGTACCTGACCTCCTGTCGGTCGGTGCCTGAGTTAGTCGAGTAGCCCACCCATAAACAAACACTGGTTACAGCAGATAATGTCGCTGATGTCACCAGCGGCTAATAAAAAAATACAGGGATTGTCACAGGTATTTGGGATGTGGAAACGTTACTGTAACGGATCTCCTGGCACCCCGACTGGGTACCTCCGTTGATGGATGCTCCTAGTGCTTCCTGAGAGCTCCAAGCACTTCACTTGACACCGTAATCACTACCGACCCCACGAACCGCTGCAGCTTGTTTGAGGTCTTGCCGTCTTCCACCCACCCTGGGCCCAAGACCAGGGTCCAACTTCCAGTGGATAGATACCGATAGCAATCCCCAGAGTATCTATAGCTGTTCCCCCACACATGAGATGACACTCTATGTTGAGGGTAAAACCGGAACTCACTTTATTGAAGATCAACTCAGTATATATACAGTTCAAGAAGTCTAACAACATAAATCAATAAACCATGAACAACATGCAAACAGACATCTTCACCCCCTCCATAATGAATGAATAGGGAGAGAGGAGACACATGTGATGGGATTATCTCCTGAGTGTATCATAGGGTTATCATAGGGTTATCTAGCTACTCATCTAGGAGTCGGCTGCTCCTAGAGTCAGCTATCTTAATCCCATCACTAACACAATCAGTGGGAGTCTCAGTGCAGAGTTAACCCCAAAAGGTCTGAGGGGGTCTCCATAGTTCTGGGTCCATAGTCCATAGGAAGGAGGCTGGCCCCAGGCTTCTCCAGCAGCCCCAGTGATGGTTCAGTTGGTCACATTTTTCCCCTCCCAACAGCAGACTAACCAGGTACCTGACCTCCTGTCGGTCGGTGCCTGAGTTAGTCGAGTAGCCCACCCATAAACAAACTCTGGTCCTGTTGAACTCTGGGGCCTGGCTCTGTTCTGTATGTCCCCAGCTGTTGAGTGGGCGTCTGCTACTCCATGCTTCATTGTTGTACTCTAGCATGGAGCTGTGGGTACTTGGTGGGCAGAGGCCAACTGTGCTCTGCCCAGATGCCAGCTCTTCCACTGGGGTAGCCTATGGGGAGTCAGCCTCTAGACAAGATGATAGGGGAGGGCAGAGACCAACTGTGTTCTGCCCAGATGCCAGCTCTTCTGCTGGGGTAGCCTGTGGGGAGTCAGCCTCTGGACAAGAGGATAGAGGAGGGCAGAGGCTGACTGTGCTCTGCCCAGATGCCAGCTCTTCCGCTGGGGTAGCCTGTGGGGAGTCAGCCTCTTGACAAGAGGATAGGGGAGGGCAGAGGCCAATTGTGCTCTGCCCAGATGCCAGCTCTTCTGCTGGGGTAGCTGGTGGGGAGTCAGCCTCTGGACAAGAGGATAAGGGAGGGCAGAGGCGAACTGCGCTCTGCCCAGATGCCAGCTCTTCCACTGGGGTAGCCTGTGGGGAGTCAGCATCTGGACAAGAGGATAGGGGAGGGCAGAGGCCGACTGTGCTCTGCCCAGATGCCAGCTCTTCCGCTGGGATGGGGTCAGGCAATACTACCCCCAGGACCTTGTTGCGGATCGGCTGTGGAGGGGAGGGATTGCTTAAATCCTCCTCCTGGCATTCATGTGGGGTTGGTGGGGATCTGTACCGGCTGTCCAGCATCCCTGTAGGTCTGGTGCAGAGACCGCGGTTCCATCTGCACCATCGGAGTTAGGGGTGCTGTCCCTCTGAGGTTGGGGAGAGAGACTGGTTGTCTCCTCCCCCTTCAAGGTACACTGCCGTTGGGGAATGGAGACGATGCTCTTCTCTCCCTGCAAACATACTGCCGCTGGGGAGCAGGACCGACTGTCCCTACTTCCTGAAACTCCGGCTGCCGTTGGGGATCTGGGCCGACCACCCAGCATCCCTGTAGGGCCGGTGGAGAGATCTCGGTTCCATCTCCACCTGACATATGGGGTTTCCCCCAGGACCAGTCTATGAGGTCCCCTACCTCCGTAGCTGGTACTGAAGCAGGGGATACTTCAGTCGGGTCTTCCCAGCTGTAGCGTTGTAGATCTGGGACTGCCACCCAGCTCTCTGGCAGTGTATATTGGGGCTGAATTGAGCTGAAGAAGTATTAGTAATCCTGCTCCAGCTCCCACTCCATTGTCACTAGAGATGCCAGGTCTTGTCTCACCTCTCTCGCTGTAGCCCAATCATGCATAGCCTCCCTGTAGTCATGGATATCCCAGAACCGGGACTCTCCAGCATCTCCGAACTCAGGTTCTGGGAAGGCCTCAAACAGGCCAAGGCCATCATGATCCTCACCCTCGGGTCTGTCGTGCTCAGCCATCCAGGGGGAGTGCCGAATCACATACCACCAGAGTGCCTGATAGGTGTCGTCTAGCCAAAGCTTCCTCCAAACCAGGTTCTTGAGTTCTGTCACCCACTCATCCAGGGGCTGCTCTCCCAGAAGGGGCATTCACAGGGCCACTCGAATCTGCAACCGCTGCTCCTCACTGGGGAGACTCTCACCCCGCCGACGCTGTACGTCTTCCAGGGTCTCGTGCCAGACGCCCTTCCAGACTGCATCCCTCCAGTCTAGGTCATCCTCCTCCTCATAGTGGAACGCTGTCCAAAGACTAGACAATTCCATCCTGCTGTAGCCAGGGGCGCTGTACGGTTACTAGCGTTGCCCTCAATATACTCCACGAACGGAGTCTCTGAGCTGCTTCTCCTCACACTAGGACGCCATGTAACGGATCTCCTGGCAACCCAACTGGGTACCTCCATCGATGGATGCTCCTAGTGCTTCCTAAGGGCTCCAAGCACTCCACTTGACACCGTAATCACTGCCGACCCCACGGACTGCCGCAGCTTGGTTGAGGTCTCGCTGTCTTCCACCTACCCTGGGCCCAAGACCAGGATCCAACTTCCAGTGGGTAGAACTGTGTTGTATTCGCAGGGGAGTATAATACCGATAGCAATCCCCAGAGTAAGTAGCTGTTCCCCCACACATGAGATGACACTCTATGTTGAGGGTAAAACAGGAACTCACTTTATTGAAGATCAACTCAGTACATATACAGTTCAAGAAGTCTAACAACATAAATCAATCAACCATGAATAACATACAAACAGACATTTTCACCCCCTCCATAATGAATGAATAGGGAGAGATACATGTGATGGGATTATCTCCTGAGTGTATCATAGGGTGATCTACTCATCTAGGAGTCGTCTGCTCCTAGAGTCAGCTATCTTAATCCCATTACTAACACAATCAGTAGGAGTCTCAGTGCAGAGTTAACCCCAAAAGGTCTGAGGGGGTCTCCATAGTTCTGGGTCCATAGTCCGTAGGAAGGAGGCTGGCCCCCAGGCTTCTCCAGCAGCCCCAGTGACGGTTCAGTTCGTCACAGTTACACAGGAGAAATACCGCAGATAATGTCACTGATGTCACCAGCGGCTAATATAAAATTGCAGGCAATGTCACGGGTATTTGGGATGTGGAAATGTTACACAGGATAAATACCGCAGATAATGTCGCTGATGTCACCAGCGGCTAATAAAAAATTACAGGGAATGTCACTGGTATTTGGGATGTGGAAACGTTACACAGGAGAAATACTGCAGATAATGTCGCTGATGTCACCAGCGGCTAATATAAAATTACAGGGATTGTCACACGTATTTGGGATGTGGAAACGTTACACATAAGAAATACCTCAGATAATGTCGCTAATAAAAAATTATAGGTAATGTCACAGGTATTTGGAATTTTGAAACGTCACGCAGGAGATATACCGCAGATAATGTAATGCTGTCACCAGCGGCTAAGAAAAAATTACAGGGAATGTCACAGGTATTTAGGATGTGGAAACATTACACAGGAGAAAAACCGCAGATAATGTTGCTGATGTCACCAGCGGCTAATAAAAAATTACAGGGAATGTCATAGGTATTTTGGATGTGGAAACGTTACACAGGAGAAATACCTCAGATAATGTCAATGCTGTCACCAGCAGTTAATATAAAATTACAGGGAATGTCACAGGTATTTGAGATGTGGAAACGTTACACAGGAGATGTACCCCAGGTAATGTCACTGTCCGCAGTGGACACCATCTACGGAAAAAGTACACTGGATGTCACTGATATTTTTTGGATGTGCACACGTTACACAGGAGATGTAGCGCAGCTAATGTCACTGTCCGCAGCAGACACAGTCTACGGGAAAAGTACACTGGATGTGACAGATATTGTATTTTTTGGATGCACACACGTTACACAGGAGATGTAGTGCAGATAATGTCGCTGTCTGCAGCGGCCTAACTATTGCACGCTATTTAGCGCAGGATGCGCTAAAAATAGATATTGCTGCCACACACAATAGTCCTGAAAAGGACTTTTGGGTCTGTAAAGTTTTAGCAATTTAGCGCAGGTTGTGCTAAAAATATATATTGCTGCTGCCACACACAATAGTCCTTAAAAGGACTTTTGGGTCTCTGACAAGTTTTTCAAATAAAAAAATATATGTTTTCACTCCCTACACTGTTTCCTTTCTTCAGCACAGCTCTCCCTGATTAACACTGAGCCGAACACATGTCATCGGGTGCTATATAACACACAATGACGCGTTCTGGCCAGCCAATCACTGTAATGCCAGTAACCAACATGGCTACGGCATTACAGTGAAGGGCAGCACTTAACTTCACATTTATTATCTGTAAAGAATAAATCAAGGCAACTGGACTTACTGTAGATTTCTTGAAAACGTTTCACTCGTTCTTCCAACGAGCTTTCTCAATTCTGAGTGACTGTACAAGACTTCTCTGGGAATAAATATGTAACTGAATCAACATCTGGTAATTATACCCAGCATGGGGTCAGAGGTCATTATACCCAGCATGGGGTCAAAGGTGTTGATTCCATTATCCTAATTGGAGTCAGTAGGTGATAATGACCTCCCAGAAAAAGGTGTCAAGACAGCATTGTATGTGGCAGACAATAGATGTCTAACCCCCCTGCCTCTATTCAAGCTTGGCTTCTCCATTTTTACATAGATGTCCTCCTTCACACCTCGTTTATACCAATCGGCCTCCTTATCCAAAACATGTACTTGACTGTCTTCAAAGGTGTGACCTGTTTCTTTTAGATGTAAGTACACGGCTGAATCTTGACCAGAGGTTTTGGCTCTTCTATGCTGAGCCATACGCTGATGTAGTTGTTGTTTTGTTTCGCTGATATAAAGTTCTGAGCATTCCTCATTGCAATGGGCTGCGTACACAATGTTGTCCATCTTGTGTTTAGGCGTTGGGTGTTTTGGGTGAACCAGTTGTTGCCTCAGTGTGTTGCTGGGTTTAAAGCAGACAGGGATGTGATGTTTATTAAAAATCCTTTTGAGTTTCTCAGACACCCCAGCTACATATGGGATAACCATATTCTTGCGTCTGTCATGCTTCACGCCCTCACTGGTAGTCTTGGTGCTCTTTCTTCTCCTTCCTTCTGTTTTGACAAAGGCCCAATCTGGATACCCTCAAGTTTTAAGTGCCCCTCTGAGGTGTTTGAATTCCTTCGCCTTGGCCTCTGTGCTGGTGGGGATTTTCTCTGCCCGGTGGTGTAGAGTCTGGATGACTCCCAGTTTGTGGTCTAGAGGATGGTGGGAATCAAATAGCAGGTACTGGTCTGTGTGTGTTGGTTTTCGATAGACCTCTATTCCTAGCTTCCTTCCCTCTTCCACTGTTATAAGACAGTCCAGAAATGCCAGTTTGTTGTTCTGCATATCTTCCCGCGTGAAATTGATGTTATGATCCACTGAGTTGATGTGGTCGGTGAAAGCCTGTAACTCTTGCTTATGAATTTTAACCCAAGTGTCATCCACATATCTGAACCAATGACTAAGTGTAATTCCCTTGAAAGTGGTCAGGGCTTTCCTTTCTACTTCCTCCATATACAGGTTCGCTACAATAGGTGAGACTGGCGATCCCATAGCACAGTCATGTTTTTGCTTGTAGAACTTGTCCTTATACTTGAAGTAGGTGGTACTCAGACAATGGTCCAGTAAGGCACACACTTGGTCTGGGCTAAGTTCTGTTCTGCAGCCTAAGGTGTTGTCTAGTAGCAACTGTTTCCTGACTGTTTCAATTGCCTCTGTGGTGGGTATGCAGGTGAAGAGGGATGTAACATCATAGGAGACCATTGTTTCTTCTGTGCCCAATACCAAGTTCTGGATTTTGGTGGTGAAATCCTGAGAGTTCTGTATCTGATGTTGTGTGTTTCCAACCAAGGGCGCTAGAATTCTGGCTAAGTATTTTGCCACATTGTAGGTCACAGAGTTGATGCTGCTGACAATGGGCCTGAGAGGGGTCCCCTCCTTATGTATCTTAGGAAGTCCATAAATACATGGAGGGGCTTCTCCAGGGTAGAGGCGATGATACATGGCCCGATTTTGTCCTTTTTTAGTTGTAGTAGTTCTATAACCTTCTTCTTGTAGCCACTAGTTGGGTCTCGTCTTAGGGCTTCATATGTGTTGTTATCATCTGGGAGTGTGGTCACCTTGGCATCGTAGTCAGATGTATTAAGTACAACCGTGCATCTTCCTTTATCCGCAGGCAGGATGGTGATGTTTGTGTCTTTCTTCAGGGATGTAACCGCCCTCCTTTCTTCTCTAGTCAAGTTTGAAGGAGGTGGTTTGGCACTGGCCAGAGCTGCAGACACTTTAAGGCGAAGTTGTTCAGCCTCACCCTGTGGTACTTTGTTGCTGTGGATTGAGGCTTCAGTGGCTGAAATAATATCAACTATTAGTATGGTTCTTGGTGTGATTGCGAAATTCAACCCTTTAGCAATTACATCCATCTCAGGCTCTGTGAGAACCCGGTCTGAAAGATTCTGCACCCATTTCTCTTTGTTTTGCACTGTCCTTGTTTCCTCCAGATGTTGATTCAGTTACATATTTATTCCCAGAGAATTCTCCCTTTCTCAGATTAGTTTTAAAAAGCTTGAGCTTGTTAATAAATGCAAAAAACTGTTTGCACTAGATCGGGCAGCATCTTTAATTTCCCTTGGAGGGCAAGGTTGAGTCTATCCAGGTGGTGCAGTATGTCCACCAGAAATGCCAGATCCAAAATCCACTGGGAATCAGAGAGCACAGGATAGTCTTTGTGTTTTTCTTCCAGAAACAACGTTACCTGACTCAAAAGTTCAAAAAAATGAGATATCACCTTACCTCTTGAAAGCCACCTTACAGAGCAGTGAAGTGGCAAATCACTGGGAAGGTTCTCATCAAGGCCTACAATGAGATTTCTGAACTGTCTGTGATTAAGCGCATGAGTGCGAATAAAATTGACAATTTCTAGAACAGGCATCAAGACGTGGTCTAAATTTAGCTTTTTAGACACCAGCTGCTCCTGATGAATGATGCAATGAAATGTCCAAAACTGTGGAAATCGGTCATCACATTTACTTAGCCCGACAAGGCCATTCACAGATCCTATCATAGACGGTGCTCCATCTGTGGTTATGGCTGTGAGTTTTGATAATGGCAAATTTGCCTTTTCAACTACAGTCATCAGGGTCTCTTTCATATCGATGCCATGAGTTCTGTCTGTTAACGGGACAATATCAAGTAGCTCTTCTTTTATTGTACAGTTGTCTGACACAGACCGTACAAAAATTGCCAACTGCGGCTTGTCTTGTATATCAGTAGACTCATCCAGTGCAATACTGAAATACTGGCATTTCTCAAGGTCAGAGTACAGCTGTGTTTCAACTGCACTGTTAATGTCTGATATTCTGTGTTCGACTGTATGTCGTGACAATTGAAGGTCTGATACCATTCGTTTCAAACGTTCATCTTCTGGAGACAAGATTGCAATGGCGTCACTAAGGCAACTTTTCACAAATTCCCCTTCATTGTATGTTTTTTTGGCGCAAGCGATATTCCATGCCAGTTGATAGGATGCAAGAGTGACAGTTTCTGAATGTTTTGTAAGTCTGTTGTTCTTAGTGGCGTTTCAATGCATTTAGCTTGTGTTTGCGAAGTTCTGTACCTGCTCAGATTATCTCTCCAGTGACCTGAAGTTTTGTTTGGATTCCTAGTTTTGTTTGGTTTCCTCCAACTATTTTTCATCCTAAGTAAGACACACCTAGGTCTTAGAGGAGAAAAATATGAAAAAATAAACCCAATCCTCATCAGACCTCCAAAATTAGACCTTTAATACTCAGATGAGACATCACAAATCAGACGCCTCCATGCTCTGATCACCCACAATGCTCAGACAAACCCCCCATGCTCAGATGATCTGACATGGGGGGAGTTATGAGCATGGGGTGTCTGATTTGTGGTGTCTTATGTGAGTACTGTGGGGCTTATTTTGTGGGTCTGATGAGGATTTGGGGGTCTTATCTGAGCTCATACTTCCCCCATGTCAGATAAGACCCCCATGATCAGTAGTTCAATAAAAAACTGTGGACTGTTCTCCTTGTGTAGGAGGCTTATCCTCCGTACCTCTGCTGCCGCTGCTCTGAGGACTGTTCACAGTGACCTGACGTGCACAGGGTCAGGTCAGAGCGCGGGCCAGTACGTACTAACTTTCATTATGGCGACACCAAGCTTGTATGTTTTTTTTTAGTTTTAATACTTTAAAAAAATAAAAGCTTTGGAAAAAATAAATTTATTCTTTTCATCACTATATTCTGGCCACCATAACTATAGTTACGTGTGAGGGCTCATTTTTGTGGGGTGAACTGTAACTTTTATTGATACCAATTTCGTGTCAATTTGGTGTGCATCCCATTCTTATTTATGTTTTTTAGGCCTCATGCACACGGCCTTTGTGCGGCCGTTCCGTGAATTAGGGACCGCAATTTTTTGTCCCCAGTGCACAGGCAACGTCCGTACGGCGGCCAGGATGGATCAAGACCCATTCAACTTGAATGGATCCGTGATCCGTCAGCACCGCAAAAAAATAGAACATGTTCTATTTTTTTTTGCGGTGCGGAGGCACGGACAGAAACACCACGTAAGCACTCCGTGTTCCGTGCCTCCGTTCAGCACTGCAGCTCCGGATTGCGGACCCATTAAAGCGAATGGGTCCACATCCGTGATGCAGGGAGCACACAGCCAGTTCAATACGGCCACAGCCGGGCAACGTCCATGTGCACGAGGCTTAGGCAGATGAAGAGATAAAAAAATGGCAAATTGGCCAGGTGTCTGCTGTTTTAAAAGACAATATCGCCAACGAGTCATACGGTGGTAGAGTAGTGGATAATTATGCTAATTAAGTGTAACTATTGGGAGGATAATAAAACAGGGGTATATAATACTTCACATAAGTTTTTATTTTATTTTGCAGCATAATATGCGAGTGCAGCAGTGTTATTATCATTTGGAGGCAATTACAGTCATAAACAGTGAATTTGTGTGGCCATTTTGCATTGCAAAGTCGTTATGGTTATGTAACTGCAGAAATACAAATATGGCTGACTGTCAAAATGTCCCTCCCAACCACTGTGACTGGGTTATCTACCAGCTGCACATTGCCCCTCAAATAGCTTACACTTCAAGCTGCAGTCTGCAGGCAGCACTGATGACATGCAACTAGCTTGTGGTTGCAGAAGTTGCACAGCGAGCGTTCAGTGCAGTGAGCAATGTGCTCACCCTTAAGTTCACCTCCCGCCACCTCGGTCTTCTGTTCTTGCTCCTGTACTTTATGACAGCAAGGAGGCGGTGATAATTAAGTCCCGCGCAGAACGTCCTCAAGCGTCAGGACGTCATCACTGTAGGCCTGCTGTTAACACTTTGTGACACCAGACCAATGAGGTGCGTTTGGGGCTGCGTTGGACCCCAAAGGCTGCCGACTATTATAATCCGCCTCTGATTAGCTGGCACGCTCCCCTGCGAGCCGCATACGCTCCCCTGCGAGCCGCATCTGTAGACAGAGCGTTGCAGAGAGGAGGAGCCGCAAATGAAGTTGGAAGGAGCCGCATGCGGCTCGCGAGCCGCGGGTTGGCCACCCCTGACATATGGTATATGTAGATTTTTATTTCATCATAAAGACACATATATCTATGACTACGACCACCCAAACATAGATTTATAAATGTATCACTAGGATATTTGTTCCTAGTGTTTGTCTATAACCAAGTCATCTAACCTGCCATACACAGAAATGAATAGCATTTAAGAACGTAAGGAACTACATAGGGCTTATCTAATCTGAGTTTAAGTTCAATGTAGGGGTTTATGCAAAGCACAGAAATTGAAAATTAGACTTGGATTCGACATAGGGGTTTACTTATCAGCAGATTGGTGACATATTCTTTACATATAGATAAAAGAACTTCAGCACAAGGTTTATGATGCAATTGGTGTTACAGCCATTTACAAATAAAAAGACATTACCATTTGCATCAAAAATCTTCTGCTGAAGTTCTTTTATCCATTGATGATGGGGTGGGAACCCTAATTTCAGCACTAAGTAGCATAGTGCGACGAGGATCTAAATGATTATATTCTGTACATAGGTATAATTGTGGCATAAACAGCATCTGTTTATTGCACAACATCCAGAGTTGGTGAAGATTATATTAATCTTCTATATATTTTCTTTACAACTGAGTAACTGGAGAAGTTTCAGATTTTTATAGTGTTGAGGTTACTTTGGAGCTCCTGTCTCCTTGTCCCCAGAATGCCTTATAATGAATGAAATATTGTCTATAATTTGGAACGTTTGGTGTAGGGTTTAGACATCCTCATCTTTTACTCTTTCTAATACTTTGCTCAACACTTGAATGCTTTGCCTTAAAATAGAAGCTATTAACTATGCATTGTGCTTTAGAACTCTAGTGAGAAATGGTTATTGTAGCTATTCATCCATGGGTCCACTAATGGAGCACTAGGCTTTCTCTGAGGCGTAAAATACTAATCAAATTCTGTTAAGCATTTTTTAGAGCATAAGTATTCCTCTTGGGTTATTCTGGGGCTGTGTTCTCTAATGTGGTACTAGAGAATTACAACATCACAATTTTGAAAACTTTCTCCAAGTTTACCTTTGTAATACAAAAGTTATCACGAGCAGAAGAGGAAGGTTAAAAAGGGATATTCCAACTGAATCATTTGTGGCCTATCTACTTGATTGAGGATAAATGCTAAATCAGTAGGACGCCCACCCAACCGAAAGACAACGACTAAGAGGAGTCTGAATAGAGAGGCGGTCGAACATGCACCACGTGGCTCTATTCAACTAATTGAAGCAGCCGAGCACAGCTTGGTATTGCAATTTAGTGGAATTGAGTCCCCAATGCTGGTCATCAGTGGAGGTCCCAGCAGTCAAATCCCCAACAATCTAGCTTTTATCACCTTTCCAATAGATAGGCTATAAATGGAATTCTCCTTTACATGCATGATATAAATCCCCAGGTAAACACTATGGGTCATTTATTAATGCAGTTACACCAGTTTTCTTCTTTGAAGGAATATTTATCAAGTCTCCAATCACTTTTCTGACACATAAAGTTTGGGTTAGCATAAGAAAAAAGGGGCACGACTTGCAAGTCACACACTGTGTGATCTATGTACAAGATAGAGGTGGTGTAGAAAGGAAAAAAAGAGAGGGAAGAACCCTTCACACCCGTTAAAAAGAAAAGGAAACACGTAATAGGCGCCAAATTCCCTCAGTCACTAGACGTGATGTGATGATACTTGGAATCTGTTGTTAGTTATATAAATAAGGTAGGTATGAATAAAAAGACCTTCACCTAGGTCTGATAAAAGAGCCAAAGATTTAAGAATATCAACACATCCATGTAATGGTGATGTTGACAGATGATAATTATGAAATAAGAAAAATCAAATCAAATGCACTCACTTCACGGGGGGGGGGGGGGGGGGGGGGGAGTCACCTGGATCAATTCAGAGACCCCTGGGACTACTTTTCCCCCCAGCCAGGATCACATGCAGAAATGTAAAGTCCCAGGGGTCTCTGAATTGATCCAGGTGACTGCCCCCCCCCCCCCCCCCCCCCCCCGTGAAGTGAGTGCATTTGATTTTATTTTTCTTATTTCATAATTATCATCTGTCAACATCACCATTACATGGATGTGTTGATATTCTTAAATCTTTTGCTCTTTTATCAGACCTAGGTGAAGGTCTTTTTATTCATACCTACCTTATTTATATAACTAACAACAGATTCCAAGTATCATCACGTCTAGTGACTGAGGGAATTTGGCGCCTATTACGTGTTTCCTTTTCTTTTTAACGGGTGTGAAGGGTTCTTCCCTCTCTTTTTTTCCTTTCTACACCACCTCTATCTTTCCACAGTGGGCAAGGACACCCTTGACCCACCGAAGCACTTGTGCGGCCTACCCTATTCTATAGTTGAAAACGAGCATAACTTTTATATACACTACTTATTTGAAATTTCACCTCCACCCCTTGGCGCCTCTGCGAGCCTCTACGTCAGGTACTCTTTTTGTATTGCCTGGTCCGTCTTCAAGACCAGAGAACTTCAATTGTACCCTAATCCTCTTTTTTATATTCCTATATTTGATCTATGTACAAGACATTTCTGCCACTTTTCCTATATTGTTAATCTCTGCCATGCAAAGTCCAGCTCAGTAGAGGTGCTGTAATACTGGTGTGCATTGTGTAACTTGGGGCTCATGGCACATTGAAATTCCATATTGATGCACCATTTAGCAGTATACCAGTGTTACAAAATGTACCCAATGGGACATTGTTTTCTTAGCTAAATTTCAGTTATTGCTAAATATAAGTGTACTCTTTTGCAGTGTGTACCCCTACTTTACTGTAATGCTCTTTATCAATGGATTGCAAGCAGAGGTTGTCCAGCCATCTAAAAATTATTTAAACAATGTTTATAATGGTCTAAAATAATAAAAGAAGCAACGATCACCTCACTAATCCCCCTCCGTTAACATTTCAATCCTTTCCGGTTCTCTGCATATTGGCCACCAGTTATGAGCAATAAACACAAACATGCAACCATTTCAGCCAATAACTGTCCATAGCAATGACATGTCAACTTCTCTGAGGTTACCACTGTAACCAACACATCATCTCTGGAGACCAATATACAAAGACCAGTGAGGGATCGAACAGCATCGGAAAAGAAGTGGAGGGGGATCAGTAAAGTTAGAATTACTTCTTTTACTGAAAAAAGTTCCAGAGCACAGAGGGAGTGACCCTGTTTTTTCCCTCTTCAAACCAGCCATATGTTTAAGACACAGTCTTGGATATCCCTCCAGGCGGTCCTTCTGCCTCTAAGTTTTTCAAATATACAACAAAGAAGGAACAACTAGGCGGCGCTCACCAAAAAGAGGATACTCTTTATTCCAAATGTCATATACATTCAACAAAACAGCCATCGCCACGAGCTACTAGCCTGCGCTATGTGTTTGTCCGCCCCATGCCTACATCGCTGAATGTACATGATATTTGGAATAAAGAATATCCTCTTTTTAGTGAGTGCCACCTAGTTGTTCCTTCTTTGTTGTATATTACTTATTTTACTATTTTCCACTATTTCGTTTTTTTGAAAATTTTAGGTGGCCAGACAACCCCTTTAACTCCTTAATGACCACCCATACGTGTTTTTACGGCGGTCACTAAGGGGCCTTAGGCTGGGCCTCCACTTTTTTATAGCTGCCCAGTCTAAGCACTGCACGGATCCCCTGTGCAGCGGGGAGGGGCCTGTCTCTCACATGAGAGTCGCGCTCCTGCTCTAACAGCCCATACCACCAAGAGTGCCGATCCGGGCTGATTAACACTTTACATTCCACGGGCAATGGCGCCCGCTGCATGTAAAGTGCTGACAGAGGGAGTGGACTCCCTCTGTCTCCCATCAGCACCAAGCAAATGCGATTGCGGGTAGCTGATGTGTGTGAAGGATTACTAGGGTCTCATGTAGGCCCCAGATCAGCCTTGAGTAATTTCCAGCAGACTGCGCCTATCTGGTGCAGCCTGCTGGTCAATGTCAGTATAGCATTGCCATTAGAATGCAATGCACTATAGGGATAGTCCATTGCATTTTAAAAGCAATCAAAATACTGTCTGTTATAGTTCCCTTTAAATAAAAAAAATTCCATTAAAAATATATTTTTTCCATTGAAAATATGCTTTTCAATTAAAAAAATTGCAAAAAAATAATCTCTCCCATATGTTTGGTATTGCCACATCCGTAGCCACCCAGAATACATAAATATCATGTAAATTATCCCCTACGGTAAGCGCCGTAAAAAAAAAGAAAAAAAAAGACAGAATTGCTAATTTATTCTGTTACCCAAAAGAATTAATAACAAGCGATCAAAAAGCGTTGTTTACTCCAAAATGATACCAATTAAAAATACAAGTTGTCCTGAAAAATCAAGCCCTCAGACAACTCCATACAAAGAAAAATAAAAAAGTTATGGGTCTTGGGTAAGGACATTTTTTTCCTTTTAAAAAAAGGAGTTTTATTGCAAAAAGTAGTAAAACGTAAAAAAAAAAAAGTATTTTGTATCACTGTAATCGTACTGACCCATAGAATAAAGATATTATGTTATTGATACAGAAAAATGAACGCAGTAAAATTTATAACGTAAAAACCCAGTGCCAGAATTGCTGTTTTTCCCATCTCCCTCCCAGAAAGAGTTAATAAAAGTTAATCAGAATGTTATGTGTGCCCGAAAATGGTGCCATTAAAAACAACATATTTTCCCGCAATAAACAAGCCCTCATACAGCTATATAGATGGAAAAATAAAAAAGTTATAGCTCTTGGAACGCGACAATGAAAAAAGGAAGAAATACGCTCGGTCAGTAAGGCCAAAAACAGGCTCGTCACTAAGGGGTTAAGGCTACATGCACACAAATGTTGTTTATTTCCATGTCCATTCCGTTTTTTTTGCGGATAGGATGAGGATTTCAATGGGTCCGCAAAAAATGCGGACAGCACACCATGTGCTATCCGCATCCGTATGTCCGTTCCGTAGCCCCGCAAAAAAAATATAACATGTCCTTTTCTTGTCCGTTTTAGGCATTATTACAACGGATCCGTAAAAAATTAAATAAATGGATGGAATACGGATGTCATCAATTTGCGGACCGCAAAACACATACGATTCTGTGCATGTAGCCTAAATGTGTCCCAATAAGACACAATCAAATTTGTTCCATTTACTTCATTCAAGAATTACACAGGTATTCCCCTGATAATGTCCCAGTGTATCGTCAGCTGTTTAGTACAACTATGCCCAGCTTCTCTGCCTTTCCTAGCCATAAAGTGACACTTTATAGTCATATTTAGCAATTTTAGCAAAGTATCAAGCCCTAGGACTCATGTCCTTCATTGGAGACGAGACACCCATTATAGATAAGTAAATCCAAGTGCGATTTGCTGGCCATTCTGATGTATTTGACAGGTTGATTTGTCATATTTGAGATTCAATATTGACAAATTATAGAAAATAACAGGTTGACTGATTCTCCCATTGTATTCCAGGCACTGGCAAACTGGTGAACTAGAGAAACAGTTTATTCCTCTCTGCGAGGCATATATAACTGTTCAAAAATAGCAAATACTTGAGGTCTTTCTGGTTGACTCGAGTTATTGTACTGAAATCAGTAATTCTTTCAAGATTTTTTCTAACAAGAATTATGCTCTTTTATGAATAATTCATAGTAAGTGCATGTACTTCGGAAGGACCTCTTGCTCTCAAAGCCATACTTGTTGGCAGAAATAATTAATATATACAGGGGTCATTTTTCTTGTAAATTACATTGGGTTATAACTGTGTTAAAATACAGAATGTTCTATATTTAAAATGAAATGGGTTGATGCAACTGTTCATAAGGAACTTAAAGTGGACCTGTCACCTATCCTGACATGTCGGTTTTAGTAACTACTTGCATTACCGATGTAATAATAATTCTGGAGCATCTGACTCTATGGTGTGCCATTCCTGTATTATTCCTGCTAGAAGTTTACAAATAAATTACCAGCAGTCTGCAATAAAGGTGCTGCTGGGTGTTACCAGTAGCTGGTGTGTCTGACTGTGTCCAATCAGTTCTGCTGGTGTCAGACTGTGCAGGTACATCCCCCCAATTGGTAACACCCATCTATACCTTTACTGCAAGCCGCTGGCTATTCATTCATAAATTCTAGTAGAAATAATAAAGGAACGGGACAACATAGAGCAATAAGAGAAGATGTTCCAGAATTGTTATTACATGGGGAATGCAAGTAGTTACTGCAACAGACATGTCTGGAGAGGTGACAAGTCCTCTTTAAAGGCAATCTGTCACCCTTGACCCATAGCTGTAGTTCGCCTGATTAAAATGCTGTTTTACTTTTCTTGAGCGGAGGCTCCGTTCCTAAGTTATTGTACTTTCTCTTAATTTGAAAATTAGGCCTGTGGTGCAATGTGGGCATCGCCCTTGCTCTTGTTGCACCCAACCTCCACGTCTTACTGTGGCCAGCCCCTCCCTAGCTACTTTGATTCATAGGGCCAGGCTGTGGCAAAACAGTGAGGCAAGGGCTGGCCATAGAAAGGAGTGGAGCTTGGGGGCAACAAGTGCAATAATGATGCCCTAATTGCACCAAAGGCCTAATTTGTATATTAAAAAAGGGTATCATAACTCAGGAACGGAGCCTCCGATCACCAAAAGAAAAATAGCGTTTTAATCAGATGAACCACAGCTATGTGTCCATTCAAACAGTTTAGGGAGGTCACTGGTGACAGATTCCCATAGACATGTTATAGATATTGTTCCTGACCACATTCAGAATAATGCAAAAAGACCGTCACTTCGCATGGATGACGATATGTAAGTGAATTTATTGGTCACATATTATATCATAGACTATGATATAATATGTGACCAATAAATTCACTTACATATCGTCATCCATGGGAAGTGCCGGTCTTTTTGCAACATTGTTTCCTTGGACTCCAGCCCACTGACACATGCACCACAACTTCAGAGGCAGTGCAGACCTGTTATCTATTTGGACACATTCAGAATAATGTCATAGATCACTTCAAATGAATTATGTGGTACCTAGAACATAAAATACAGGATGACCCCCAAATTTGAGCCACTTGTTATACAGTGCCATTTATCTAAAGAGCAGTCTTGGACTCACGGTCTCTTTCTGTCACGGCTGTGTCATGCTCTGGTGGTAGTGGACCGTGACACTTTAGCTGTGCATGCTTGTTGCCAGTGGCAACGTGTAGTTTTTAGTATGTTTCCACACTTCCCCTTTAAGGTTGTTGTCCCTTCCTATTCTGGTAGGTATGGGGTTAAAGTGTGAGCAAGGTGGAGCTGGGTGTGGGCTCTTATAGTACTTGGGCTTGGAGCCTGAGGTTAGTGGGACTTCAGCTTCTTGTGGAGCTGGAGTTATGCTGCCATCCTGGACCTTACCATCTGTCCAGTTTGAGGGCCACCCTGTTGGACATAGCTTGTCATCCCTTATGTATTCTGCATGTTCCCTTCCTTACCTGTGTTGATGTTTGGTGTGGGATTATGTCAGGGGTGGTGTACATCTTGTTGTAGTTTCATGTCTGGTCTTTTGGTGTTGTTCGTCCAGCATGTATGCAAGTCGTTTCCCTGTGTGTTGTGCCTCTGGTGAGGGGGCTCCTGAGTTCCTCAGAGGGGGAACTGCGTTGATCACGTGCCTGCGGAAGTGGGCTCCAGGGTTTCCCGGAGGGAGAGACACTAGTCAGTAGCAATTGTTTCTTTCAGTTGTTGTGGAAGGTAAGTGCTGTTGTTCCAGTGTGTGTTGTTTGCATCGGATGCTTACCTGTCAATCTGTTTTATGCTACTGTCTGCTCCTTTCTTGTTGTTAGGCCTGCTGGAGACCCCAGTTCAACCGTGTCATGGATGAACAGGTCGTCTCCTAGCCCTTACATTATTACCAGGGATCTCTAGGGTTAGTAGGGCCCGAGGTTCCGGGTATGAGCCCTCCCACCATTAGGGTTCGCTCATACAGTTAGGAGGTCAGGGCTAGGATTTAGGGATGTGTTAGAAGGTGTCCTGCTCCCTTTATTCCTGTTTCCAGGCCTAGTAGCATATCCCGCTAATCTACATTGTACGGAGTTTCCCCCCCACTCCCCACCGTGACACTTTCCCCTTTTCCCAGTTTTCTTTGTAGCATTGCTTGTTCTCCATATTAATGTGAACAAATGGAACTGTGTTGCCTGTTAAGAGGGATCACTGTTCCCGAGTATTTCCCAGCCTCCAGTAACATTTGCCATCTTCTTTAGGTTTCAGGCCTTGTCCTGGCATACTGCCATTGCTTTTATCCATGGTCTTTACCTACTTTAAATGTTCACATCTGAGCTTACTTTTAGCTAGTAGATGGGAGCCTGGGACAGGTAAACTTTATATCACATTATGTTGTCTTTTTGATGGTTTAGTTTGGAACAAATTGCTGAAAAAATTAAATACATAAAAAAATCCAGATTGCTATAATAGTCAGTATTGACTGAAGGGCTTTAGTAGGAACTGTGCATTAAATATTGTAACCTAGCAGACATCATGTTGTGTATAGCATACCTCAAGCAATGAGGCTTCATTGCATAGAGCTCAACAGAGGGTGTACAATTCTGTATCACTCAACCATCATCATCCATTTATTTTAAAGGGAGTCTATCACCAGGAAAGTCCTGCCCGCCGGCGTATATAGTCGTATAATGGTCGGGAACAGGTTAACAGTGAATTTCCTGGTGACAGGCTCCCTATAAGTAATTTTTAACAGATGTGTGTATATATATATATATATATATATATATATATATATTTATACAGTACAGACCAAAAGTTTGGACACACCTTCTCATTCAAAGAGTTTTCTTTATTTTCATGACTATGAAAATTGTAGATTCACACTGAAGGCATCAAAACTATGAATTAACACATGTGGAATTATATACATAACAAACAAGTGTGAAACAACTGAAAATATGTCATATTCTAGGTTCTTCAAAGTAGCCACCTTTTGCTTTGATCACTGCTTTGCACATTCTCTTGATGAGCTTCAAGAGGTAGTCCCCTGAAATGGTTTTCACTTCACAGGTGTGCCCTGTCAGGTTTAATAAGTGGGATTTCTTGCCTTATAAATGGGGTTGGGACCATCAGTTGCGTTGAGGTGAAGTCAGGTGGATACACAGCTGATAGTCCTACTGAATAGACTGTTAGAATTTGTATTATGGCAAGAAAAAAGCAGCTAAGTAAAGAAAAACGAGTGGCCATCATTACTTTAAGAAATGAAGGTCAGTCAGTCAGCCGAAAAATTGGGAAAACTTTGAAAGTAAGGGCTATTTGACCATGAAGGAGAGTGATGGGGTGCTGCGCCAGATGACCTGGCCTCCACAGTCACCGGACCTGAACCCAATCGAGATGGTTTGGGGTGAGCTAGACCGCAGAGTGAAGGCAAAAGGGCCAACAAGTGCTAAGCATCTCTGGGAACTCCTTCAAGACTGTTGGAAGACCATTTCAGGGGACTACCTCTTGAAGCTCATCAAGAGAATACCAAGAGTGTGCAAAGCAGTAATCAAAGCAAAAGGTGGCTACTTTGAAGAACCTAGAATATGACATATTTTCAGTTCACACTTGTTTGTTATGTATATAATTCCACATGTGTTAATTCATAGTTTTGATGCCTCCATAGTCATGAAAATAAAGAAAACTCTTTAAATGAGAAGGTGTGTCCAAACTTTTGGTCTGTACTGTATATATATATATATATATATATATATATATAAATAAAAAAACGAACAGCACTCCTGGGATCCACAAAAAAGGTTTTTCTTTATTCACCCATGTGATGCAAAGAAAAACTTTTTTGTGGATCCCAGGAGTGCTGTTCATTTTTCCATTGATATACCTACTAAGGGGTAAGCAGCTCATTCCCCAGTGAACGTGCACCCAACCTTCCCAACCATTTCTTGTGAGTGCAGCCATTCTTCTACACTATATATATATATATATATATATATATATATGTATCCTTAATATATGATTTGCAAAAGGCCAGAAGAAACACACTTTTCAACATTTTAAGCAATATCAATGTATTATTTTGCTTTTGTACAATTTTAGAGAGAAAAAAGGAAAGGAGTAACATGCAAAAGTATGGGAAACCACGAAGATAACTTTGACCGATGTCTCAGACCTTAAATAGCCTGTTAGGGTTAAAGAGGTTATCCATTAGTACAAAGAACCCCCACAATGCCCAGGTCCCTCCTATAGACAATATTTACCTGTTTTCTGGTACCTGCGTCCCTACGGATTCCTGCACGGCCACTGCTGCATCTCCCCATCGCTTGAATCAAAACATCTGGTGACGGGGGGAAGGGCAGCCAATAGCAGGCCGCAATAGTGACCAGCCTCCGTAGCATCGCGGGTGACGTTAGGGCGGCTGGTCATCATCACGGTGTGATGGGGAGATGCAGTGGTGGTTGAGTCCCAAAAATTAAGAAAAGGGTATAAGAAGACAGCAATGTGTTTTCAGGCTTCCATTTCCTCACTTCCAAATTTAAGAGAAGATCTGGAATACCAAGAAACAGCTGCTCATAGGATTGCTAAAAAGGCAAATTAGAACCTCTGCTTGACTGCAAAAGACCTTCAGGAAGATTTAGTAGATTCTGAAGTTTGGTACATTGTTTCACTGTTCAGCGACACCTGCAAAAATATGGCTTTCATGGAAGAGTTATCAGAAGAAAACTTCTCCTTCTTCCTCACCACAAAACTCAGCGTGAGAAGTTTGCAAAAGAACATCTAAACAAGCCTGTTACATTTTGTAAACAAGTTCTGTGGGCCAATGAAGGTTAACATAGAACTTCCTGGCCTCAATGAGCAAAAATATGTTTGGAGAAAAAAGTGCACATCATTTCATGAAAAGAAAACCTCTCCAAACATTAAGCATGGGAGTGGATCAATCATTGGGGTTATGTTGCAGCCAATGGCATGGGGAACATTTCAGAGGTAGAGTGAAGAATGGATTTAATGAAATTCCAGCAAATTCTGGATGCAAACATAACACCAACTGCAAAAAAGCTGAAGTTGAAAAAGAGGATGGCTTCTACAAATGGATAATTAACCTAAACACACTTCAAAATCCTACCTCAACGCTGATTTTACCATGCCCCTCACAGTCCCCTGATCTGAACATTATTGAAAATCTGTGGATAGACCTAAAAAAAGCAGTGCACGTAAGACAGCCCATGGATCTTACAGAACTGGAAGACTTTTGCAAGGAAGAATGGATTAAAATACCTCAAATGAAAATTGGAAAACTCAGCTGACGACAAAAGGTGTTTGCAAGCTGTGACTTGCCAAAGGTGGTGCTACTTGGTACTAACCATGCAGGGTGCCCAAGATTTTGCTTTGGTCCCTTTCCCTTTTGTTGTTATTTTGAGAATGTAAAAGATAAAATAAAATAAAATAAATAGATTTTGCTTAAAATACAAAGAGAATGTTTAATCTTCATTGTTAGGCCTTTTGGAGATCATTTGATCTTCAACTTGATTAACTCTTCTCAGTAATAGTAATTTTGTAACTATGTACAAATGCAGATTACAGTATTCTTTTTTATGTCTTTTATGTGATAAAAAAAATAATTAAACTTGATTTTATGGAGGAGAAATATATTTACATTATATGCTACAGGGGATGAGAGCTGTGTAGCTGACTTGTTACGTCATTGACACATTATTGTGCATGCCCCTTGCCCTACGATCATATGGACTGCATGAGCCTTCTTGTAGACAGCTGCTTCTAGAACATTTACGCATAGTGTACAGCTGTAAGCTCGGGGCAATAACTAATGGACAACATGACCAACCTCAGTCTAAATTTTAGTAATAAGCAAAAGGATGCTATTTCCAAACATATAAAGGATATGTAATACACTATATATAATGTACACAGCTAATTAAAGGAATACAAGTTATGAGAATGTAAACATACATACACCAAGCAACTTGATTGAATAGAGAGCATTTTTAATGTAATAATAAATTAACATTGTATTCTCTAAATAAAGTTGATAAAATCACTGAAGATATCACACTGATAAAATGTAAAGTAGTCAGTGTAAAGCTTGTATAACAGTCTAAATTTGGTATGCCTTCAAAAAAACTCAACACAATGTCTAAACATCTGGCAACAAAAGTAAGTACTCCCCTAAGTAAAAAAAGGCTAAATTGTGTCCAAAGTGTCAATATTTTGTGTGGCCACCATTATTTTACATTACTGAAATAGTAGTCTATATAAACAAATTTTCTGTCTTAAGATGAAATATTTGAACTGCCCGTGCAAGACGGTTAAAACAAAAAAATAATACAGCTTTATTCCAGAATAGAATAATAAAAGTATTGAGCTCACCCTTGTGTTAATATGTCAACAGGCAGATGGGACCTATGGCTAAAAGGATACCGGAGGTGAAAATTCATATCTCCAATATCCCATCAGGCATAGGAAAGAAAAAGAGAGGGTGCCCGCTATGGATGTTTGCGTGTGACCCTCAAGTACAACCAGTATACCACGGTCTATGTTGGACTGACCATTTCCCAAGATATACAGAAAGTTATCAACCCTGCAATCTGTTAGGGAGTATTCAGTAACTCTTCCCCATTCGCAGGGTAGTAATGTCATCAACTGCACTGTACCCTAAAGAAACAATTGTTACAGACCAGGGACTATTTAGACAACAATGCGTTATAAGCCCTGACTGTGGTATGATGCCAAGAGATAACAGTATCAGACCCCCAAGGCGCTGCAACACTGTATCCTTTTGCAAATTATATAGTGATACAACACTATGTCCTGTTGCGAATTATATAGTGAGTATCTGTCATGCCCTGCCCTGTGAGAGGCCTGAGAAGATCTGCCAGATTTGCTACACATGAGTCTATCTGACAGATTGTTCTGTTTCTCTTTGTTGTGGTTTTGGGCAGGATCCCACCTCCCACAGGTTCTGCTCATTAGCTATTTAGTGGTGCTATTTATACCCGCCTCTCACTATAGCCCTTGCTATATTTGCTTCTGGAATTCTCAGCTGGTGTTTAGTGGACCTCCTGCTCCCCATCCGTCTTAAGCTAACTCCTACTCCTTCCCTTTTGTGGTGTGTTCTGGCTAGGCCTCAGGAAGACGCTGGTTCCTGCACCTAGTGCTAGGAACCGGTCGTCTTATCTCCAGCTCCCTAGCTGAGGGTTTGTTCCAGTTTTAGCTAGGCTTAGGTTTCAGCGCATGAGCACTTCCACCTAAAGGATTTGCTCATGTTATCAGCAGTCAGGGAAAGGTTCAGGGATTGTCAGGTGGTGACCTTTCCCTGTTCCCTAACTTTGGGGCCTAGCCTGGTGTTTTGTTGCTTTTGTTGTACAGTATTTGGTTTGGTTACCTTCCCTAGCCTACCATGACAGTATCTCGCACTGATGCAGATGCCCGGGGGGACTGAGAACAGTGACTGCTTTAAAAGTAAGATCTCCTTATTATAGTCAGTAGCCTAACTGGCTATGCTTTTCATGTGTCCCTTTTGTGGATACCTCATCAGGAGCTATAGAGTGGCCCTGAAGCAGGTAATCTAGCTAACTGTATGAAGGAGCGGTAGCGGAGCACGTGTGGTGTGCAGCCTAACTGCCCGTTCCCGCTCATTATATCAGGGTGAATAGGAGGTGGGACTTTGGTGCTCTGTAATTTGGCCAATCATGGAGGGGGGCGTGCCTATACCAGATGGGAGCGCTCCGAGTCCCGATGTATCACATCTTACTAAAGTAATGTGCGTCTGTTCCCACCACACTAGATTATAATGAGGACCTATAGGCGGCTTTACATGCATATAGTTCATTAATGAGGAATAAATAATCCTCAGTGGGTAATTTATCTGAACAGCCGGACCATGGAAGTATGGAGCATGTAGAGTACCTAGATTAATATGATCTAGATGTATATACAGAATCCAGACCATGACCAGATACTACAAAAATCAGTAACAATTGTTTCTTTAGGGTACAGTGCAGTTGATGACATTACTACCCTGCGAATGGGGAGAAGTTATTGAATACTCCCTAACAGATTGCAGGGTTGATAACGTTCTGTATATCTTGGGAATTGGTCCGTCCAACATAGACCGTGGTTCTATACTGGTCGTACTTGAGGGTCACATGTAAACATCCATAGCGGGCACCCTCTCTTTCTTTATGGACCCCTATGTCTGATGGGATATTGGGGATATGAATTATCACCTCCGGTATCCTTTTAACCATAGGTCCCATCTGCCTGCTGATGTATTAACACAAGGGTGAACTCAATACTTTTATTATTCTATTCTGGAATAAAGCTTTATTATTCTTTTGTTTTAACCGTCTTGCACAGACGGTTAGAATAAGCCACCAGTATTTTTCAGCTAAATCAGAATCAGAATCAGGACAGACAGTATAGATAGTGCAGGACAAGGACAGTAGGTAAGTTGTAGTGGCATTAAACAGGGAGAAGTGTTTGTTTTCAGTTCTATGCTGTAATGCTTTTAAATCATAGCAGCTTTAGCGTAGTTCTGCATTAAGCAAGGCAACTGCCTGAGGGAAAAAGCTGTTCCTGTGCCTAGAAGTTTTAGTAGCCACTGAACGGTAGCTCACTCCTGAAGGCATAGGCTGGAAGATGGAGTGAGCAGGGTGAGAGGGGTCTGAGGCAATCTTAGCCGCCCTCTTCCTACACCTGCTAGCGTAAAGATCCTGCAGGGAAGGTAAGCTACAGCCAATTATCCTTTCTGCTGTTCGGATGATGCGCTGCAGTCTCACCTTTTCTAATACTAAGAAGGAACCAAACCATACAGTCATAGATGATGTCATGATGGATTCGATGATCGCGGTGTAGAACTGCACCATTAATTTTTGTGGTAGGCCAAACTTTTTCAGCTGCCGTAGGTGATACATCCTCTGTTTCGCGCTTTCTTGATGATAGTGACAGTATTGTTGCTCCATTTTAGGTTTTTGGAAATTGTGGTCCCAAGAAACTTGAATGACTCTACTTGGGTTACTGTAAATCCATTTATGATTAGGGTAAGGGGCTGGGGGGGGGGGGAGGAGAACTCCTAAAGTCTATTATCATCTCCATGGTCTTAAGAGCATTAAGTTCCAAGTTGTTTTTGCTGCACCAAGAGGAGAGCTGTCCCACTTCATGCCTATATGCAGACTCATCCCCATTTTGTATGAGACCAACTACTGTTGTGTCATCTGCAAACTTCAGAACCTTAACAAATGGGTCTGTGGAGATGCAGTCATTGGTGTACATTGAGTAGAGCAGTGGGGAAAGCACACAGCCCTGGGGAGCTTCAGTACTGACTGTCAAAGAGCTTGAGGTGGGTTTCCCAAGTCTAACCTGCTGTTTCCTGTCGGTTAAGAAATTGGTTGTCCATTTGCAGATGGAATCAGGTATGCCTAGGTGGGAGAGCTTGCTCCGTAGCAGCGATGGTATTATGGTATTAAATGCAGAGCTGAAATCCACAAATAAAATTCTGGCATAGGTTCCTGGGGAGTCTAGATGTTCTAGTACATAATGCATACACGTTTACAGCAACATCTGCAGATCTATTAGACTTGTAGGCAAATTGTAGAGAGTCCAGCAGGGGATCTGTGATGGATTTCAGATGAGCCATTATCCATTTTTGAAATGCTTTCATGACCAATGATGTAAGGGCTATTGTTGGTTGTATCAAACCTACAATAGAATGTGTTCAGCTCATTTGCAAGCTGCAGGTTATCTAATGATTGTGGGGCTTTCCTTCTGTACTTGGTAATTTGATGTAGAGACTTCCATATTATTGAAGACTTAATTGTGGAACATTTTTCTTCAAGTTTTTTTGAATAATCGTTTTTTGAGGCAGTAATGGCCTTTTGCAGTTTGTATCTGGCAGCTTTGTAGAGGACTTTATCGCCTGTACGATACGCTCTTTCTTTATTGAGGCGCAGCTTCCTAAGATGCGATGTAAACCAGGGTTTATCGTTGTACCTGGTGCACTTTTTGATGGGGATGCGGGACTCTTTGCAAAAGGTAATATATGATGTCACAGCATCAGTGTATTCATTTAGGTCACTGGTAGATTCTTTGAATATATTCCAGTCTGTTGAATCAAAGCAACTCTGTAGTTGTTCTACCGCTTCACTAGTCCATATCTTGATTGTGGTCACTACAGGTTTGGCAGTTTTTAGTCTTTAATAAATAATAGGAAATATACACTCTTTATTTATTACCCATATCACAAAATATAATATCATCAATGCAATTTAAAGCAGATCCTAAGTAGCAGCACATGGTAGGTCCACAGCGATCTCGCAAGGTTACCTTTGCGTCTTGATCGTGGTATACCGGGCGTGTACGGGGGAGGAACAAAGCTTAGACTTTGATGAGGGAGATGCGTATTGGGTAATGAGGTATTTGACACACATGAGATTGGCAATAAGAAGTGCTCCCATGACTAGGTTAGTATGCCCACTGGAAGAAGCCATTGGGCAGAATGCGCGTTGGGGAGTCTTTGAAGGTCGCACCATCTTGCGGTCGGTATCATGTACTGTATCTGTTGTTATCCACCCTGCACTTTGAACTTTTGCAGTCTTAGTACTGCATGGGACATTGTCTAATGGACCTTAGTTCTATTTATGTACTGTTGGTAGGCTGTGTGGAACTATAATGATAGTACCTATATGTGCGTACCGCTGGTTGGTGCATGACCTACTATGTGCTGCTGCTTAGGATCTGCTTTAAATCGCATTGATGATATTATATTTTGTGATATGTGTAATAAATAAAGAGTGTATATTTTCTATTTATTAATGCGTGGTTACTTGTTTGGTGTATCATGGTCTATTCTCCACGCATGTACTATAATCCTATGTTTATAGGTGTAGTGAGAGTTGTTTGTCTTTGTCTGGATGTTGGGATGAGCTGTATCACAGCATGATCAGAGTTCCCCAGAGCTGATCTGCTGACTGAGTGATACGAATTCTTAGTCGTAGTGTAACAGTGGTCAAGTGTTTTACCTTCTCTAGTTGCGCTTGTGACGTGTTGCCTGTATTTAGGAAGTTCTTTGTTTAGGTTAGCACTGTTCAAATCCCCTAGTATGATAAAAAAAGAATCAGGGTATCTCCTTTCCGCCTCAGTGATGTGATCTGCGAGTTCTTGGAGCACAGGCTGCATGCATGTTTATGGAGGGATGTACACAGCAACCAGAATAAATGAAGAAGGCTCATGAGGTGAATAGTATGGTCTGCAGTTTATGAAGAGTGCTTCCAGCCCAGCGGAGCATGGTCTCCTAACTGTAACATCCATACACAACTTATCAGTATTATAGAAGCAGAGTCCTCCAACTTTGATTTTGCCAGAGATAAGTGGGTCCCGGTTAGATCTGTAGAGTGTAAATCCATTAATCTGCAGAGCATTGTCTGGAATAAGCTCAGACAGCCAGGTTTCTGTGAAGCAAAGAGTGGCAGAGAGATGGAAGTACTTTTTTGTCCTGGTCAGTAGTTGAAGCTCATCTAGTTTGTTGCATATCGACCTGACATTAGATAGTATGATTCCAGGTAGTAGAGAGCGCAGTCCTCTACGCCGAAAGCGAGCCTGGATCCCGGAGCGCTTGCCTCTTCATTTAAGCTTCACTGCCTCATTCAGCACTGTGGCTCCGCTGGTTAGAATCCCCAGAAGGTCAAGAGAAGACAAAATATCCAGGGGTAGATTTGATGCCGCTAGGTTCCAAAAGCTCAGTAATTGTTCTCTGGTGAAGGTTATCCGAGTTGGGTTGCACAAGGCAATGCTGAAAAACAAATGTTGAAAATCAAAAACATATAAAACAAACAGAAAAAGACAGAGCAACTTGCCGAGGTTGCCATCTCCAGGCGCCTCCTACTCCCACTCCCACCCCCACTGCCTTAACTCTCTTGGGCATGAAGTTCACTAGAGCTGAAATCCTCTTCCACTCCTCCATGACAACATCACAGAGCTGGTGGATATTAGAGACCTTGCGATCCTCCACCTTTCGTTTAAGGATGCCCCACAGATGCTTGGGGTCGTCATCATGTTGAAATACTGCGTGGCAACCCAGTTTCTGAAGGGAGGGGATCATGCTCCGCTTCACTATGTCACAGTACATGTTGGCATTCATGGTTCGCTCAATAAACTGTAGCTCCACACAGCCGGCAGCACTCATGCAGCCTCAAACCATGACACTCCCACCACTATGCTTGACTGTAGACAAGACAGTCTTGTCTTTGTACTTACCACCTGGTTGTCGCCACACACGCTTGACACCATCTGAACCAATTAATTATCTTGGTCTCATCAGACCACAGGACATGGTTTCAGTAATCCATGTCCTTAGTCTGCTTGTCTAGAGCAAACTGTTTGCGAGCTTTCTTGTACATCACCTTAAGAAGATGCTTCGTTCTGGGATGACAGCCATGCAGACCAATTTGATGCACTATGCGGCGTATGGTCTGGCCACTGACAGGCTGACCCCCCCACTATTTAACCTCTGCAGCAATGGTGTCAGTGCTTATACATATTTTTTAAAATACAACCTCTGGATATGACGCCGAGCACGTGCACTCAACTTTTTTGGTCGACCACGGTGTGTTCTGAGTGAAACCTATCTTAAACTGTTGTATAGGCTTGGCCACCGTGCTCCAGCTCAGTTTCAGGGTGGTGGCAATCTTTCTATAGCCTCAGTCATATTTATATAGAACAACTATTATTTTTCTCAGATCCTCAGAGAATTATTTTCCATGAGGTGCCATGTTGAACATCCAGTGACCAGTATGAGAGGGTGAGAGAGCGATAACACCAAATTTAACACACCAGCTCCCCATTCACACCTAAGACCCTGTAACACTAACGAGTCAAATGACACCGGGAGGGAAAAAGTCTAATTGGGCACAATTTATCCATTTTCACTTAGGGGTGTACACACTTTTGTTGCCAGCGGTTTAGACATTAATGGCTGTGTGTTGAGTTATTTTGAGGGCACACCAAATTCACACTGTTATACAAGCTGTAGGCTGACTACTTTACATTGTAGTAAAGTGTCATATCTTCAGTGTTGTCCTATGAAACGATATAATAAAATATTTACAAAAATGTGTACTCACTTGTGTGAGATACTGTATAAATCCAAGTATAAAAAAATATGTATTACATTTTTCTGCAACCATCTAATGTACAGTTTATAATAATGTTTTGTTTTTTTAGCCATAGCATAGGCTATATTTGCATAGCAATAGGAGCAGCTGAGAATGCTTTTATAAAGGTCATGTAATGCCTCTCTGACTTCTAATTTATTTCACACTATGGAGGGTACATTTTCCCTATAATTTACAATTACAGTTACATAGCTACAAGGTTTGAAATAAGACACGGGTCCATCAAGTTCAACTAGAGATTTGCAAACTTCTTGAAATTTGTTTTGTGTCGGATTCATAACTTTTTTCAAAAACTTCGATTTGTATCAGAATTAATTCCACACAAATCAAATATGCCCAAACTGGTCTAAAAATTGGTATGTGACACTGTGAGGTTTCCTAGGACCTTATTTTTAAAATTATTTTTAAAAAATGTTTGCTTCCCCCCCTTTAAGCTTTTTAAGGCAAAAACAACAATAGCAAATCATGTAAGAGTGACACTGACATACAGTGTAAATAGCTATGAGTAAGCACATGATTGACGGTGTTAACAAACGACCTGTTTAAAAACGCAGTGCTCTCACAGTCATGTTTTTTAGTATTAGAAACTTTCCCAAAAATTTCCCTCATTGGAGCAGATGGTGTTTAAACACACACGGTGTTGTGGTAAATAAAACAGTGGCTTGTTTGTACCAAGTGCCAAAAAATGATGCCTTAATGGGCCAGATCCTTGCCTTTGTTTATACACACACATTAATGTCATAAGAAACAGTGGCTTGTTCTGCACAAGTGTTCAAAAAATATGCGTTAATGGGGGCACTATGCCTGTCCGTATTTATACACACAGAAGTGTTAATTGTCAGAAGAAACAGTGGCTTGTTTCAAAATTGAAAAAGCCTAGAAAAATTATCTCTTTTATTTGGGAGGAGCAGCAGTATAGTGTGTATGTGGAAAAGGTAAGTTGTGTAGGGGTAATAACTGGCAGCAGCAGTAACAGCACAACATGAAACAGACAAGGTATTAGATGTATGTGCAGCAGTGTTGGAGTAGAAGTAGTAGTGACTGCTTTGTAGTGGTGATGGTAGTGACAGTAGGAGTAGTGGCAGATAGCAGTAGTGGAATGATGGGGCCACTGTCAGCTATGGCACATTTTTTCATGGAGCCTAGCAGGTGGTGTTGTGAAAATCCTTGCGGATCTATGCCTGATACATTTTTACAAAAGTGATGTTTTGTATACTGGCTATTCACAACTTTGGGTATGACAATGCTGAAAACCCACTCTGAGATGATACTGGAGGCTGGAGAAGACAGTGCAATGAGAGAAAACAGGACCAGTTCCGCCAGTGTTGCAATCTGCCTGCCCAGAAGTCCACTGGGTCAGGGAATTTTCATTCCAGACAGTTTTTACAGACGCTTACCTGGCAAAAAGTACAACTGATGGCATACAAAAGAATTCTACTTTTGGAAAAGAATTACCAAGGTGCTATGCCACTATGGACACCTGGCTAAAAGTCTGACAGATGGAATATGTCCAAAACTGTGTCTGATGGCATACAGAAGAATTTATTTTTAATTTGTTCCAATAAACAAATGCAATAAAAACAAATCAGATGACCATCAGATGTACATCTCTTGTGAGTTACTAAGTCAGTATATAAAATATGACATATATGAATCTGACTAAGTGTACTTTCACACTATCGTTTTAGCTTTCCGTTTCTGAGATCCGTCATGGGCTCTCAAAAGCGGTCCAAAGCGAATCAGTTTTGCCCTAATGCATTCCGAATGGAAAAGGATCCGCTCAGAATGCATCAGTTTGCCTCTGTTCAGTCTCCATTCCGCTCTGGAGGTGGACACCAAAACCCTGCCTGTAGCCTTTTGCTTTCCGCCTAACGAAGCAGATCCAAACGGATTCGCCATCCAATATAATTATTGTCAATGGGTGACGGATCCATTCGTAATGCCTCTGTTTGAGGCGGATCCATTTTTAAACGTTTTGCTCACTGATCATGATCAGGAATTGTCCCCTCCCCCAGCAGCCATTCTGATCGGCCATCTTGGAAGACAAACAAGCTGGTAAGTATAGAAAGTTTTTAATATCTATCTATCTATCTATCTATCTATCTATCTATCTATCTATCTATCTATCTATCTAATTATTTTTTATTCATATCTAATTATCTATCTATCTATCTATCTCTCTATCTCTTTCTTTCTTTCTTTCTTTCTTTCTTTCTTTCTTTCTTTCTTTCTTTCTTTCTTTCTTTCTTTCTTTCTTTCTTTCTTTCTTTCTTTCTTTCTTTCTTTCTTTCTTTCTTTCTTTCTTTCTTTCTTTCTTTCTTTCTTTCTTTCTTTCTCTGGAGGGAGCTGATGGCACTGGGGGGGGCTGGATGGCACTGGGAGCTAATGGCACTGGGGGGAGATGATGGTATGGGGGAGCTGATGGCACTGGGGAGCTGATGGCACTGAGTGGGGGATGATGGCATGGTGGGAGCTGAGGGCACTGAGGGGGGGGGGGCTGATGGCATGGGGGTGCTGATGGCATGGGGGAGTTGATGGCATGTTTGGAGCTGATGGCATGTTTGGAGCTGATGGCATGTTTGGAGCTGATGGCATGGGGTAGCTGATGACACTGGTGGGAGCTGATGACACTGAGGGGGGCTGATGGCATGGGGGAGCTGATGGCACAGAGGACTGATTGCACAGGGGTCTGAAAACATTTTATAAAGGAAAATATATTTTATTAGTTTTTTCTTCTTAAAGTACTCGATTAATCGTTGAATTAATCGAAATATTACTTGATTACTAAAATAATTAATAGCTGCACCCCTAATATATATACAAATATAGATAGCGATACAATAATTTTTTTTCCCAAGAGGCACTGCCCCAGAATCAGACCTCTGCTAGAGCCCAACAAGACCTCAGATCAGACCCACAATCTGACCTCTGCTCAGACCCTAATGTGAATGACCCCCATTCAGACCTCATTTAAGAGCCCCATGACTCATATCTGCCACCGTGCTTCTCATCAGACCCTATGTTTCCATATGCCTCTCCACACATCTGCAGCTGTGCCTCACATCAACACTCCCTTTTTTTTCTACTTCAAAAACATGATCATGGGAATATTGTTTTTTTTTAGCATCTTCAAAAACCCATAAAATAAAAAAAGACTATAGGAAGGATTTTCTGTGGTGGGCAAGCACGAGCTTATCTACCCCAAAGTAGGTTCTTAAAATAGATCTCTTATATATATATAAAAATAAGTTTCTGTCTGTCTGGCCGTTCTTTATGCGCGACCAAACGACTGGACCGATCTTCACCAAATTTGGCACACAGGTACATTAGGTGTCCGGGAAGGTTTTAGACCGGGTCTCAGCTCTTTAGGACTTGATATATTCCCTAAAAATTTGGGGGGTTGAGCCCGCACAACCTGCCTGTAGGTGCAGATCACTATGGTGAAATACATATACAAACGGAAAATGCAAATGTGATCACACACTACATCCAGCACTCTGCCCTCCATGCTGGATGAGACATTGGTGTACATTTTGGCCAAAGCGTAATTAAGCCACTCACCGCGTCAAGGTCGTCTCATTTGAGTGGTCCCTAACTCTTGTTCCTACCTGTTTATGGGCCATGACAGCCACATAAAGTCCAGGGAATGCAGGTCAGCATGCAAGCCAAGTACACTCTGCTTTTAACCCCGTCCGGTGCCATTACAGCTTTCATCGGATCCAGGGATGCAAGTACCAACATGCATGCTGAGCCCACCATATACTTCTCCTGGAGCCAAATGGCTAATGGTAGGTTCTATATAAGCAGACTCAGTTTTATACTGACTTTAAAACCAGCCTCCAGGACAGATTGACTGGTCAGGTGTGCTTGACTCAAAGGAGATCGCCACGCCTCCAATATATGCTACAAATAAAAAATGTGGGGGGTTGAGCCCGCACAACCTGCCTGTAGGTGCAGATCACTATGGCGAAATACATATACAAACGGAAAATGCAAATGTGATCGCACACTACATCCAGCACTCTGCCCTCCATGCTGGATGAGACATTGGTGTACATTTTGGCCAAAGCGTAATTAAGCCACTCACCGCGTCAAGGTCGTCTCATTTGAGTGGTCCCTAACTCTTGTTCCTACCTGTTTATGGGCCATGACAGCCACATAAAGTCCAGGGAATGCAGGTCAGCATGCACGCCAAGTACACTCTGCTTTTAACCCCGTCCGGTGCCATTACAGCTTTCATCGGATCCAGGGATGCAAGTACCAACATGCATGCTGAGCCCACCATATACTTCTCCTGGAGCCAAATGGCTAATGGTAGGTTCTATATAAGCAGACTCAGTTTTATACTGACTTTAAAACCAGCCTCCAGGACAGATTGACTGGTCAGGTGTGCTTGACTCAAAGGAGATCGCCACGCCTCCAATATATGCTACAAATAAAAAATGTGGGGGGTTGAGCCCGCACAACCTGCCTGTAGGTGCAGATCACTATGGCGAAATACATATACAAACGGAAAATGCAAATGTGATCTCACACTACATCCAGCACTCTGCCCTCCATGCTGGATGAGACATTGGTGTACATTTTGGCCAAAGCGTAATTAAGCCACTCACCGCGTCAAGGTCGTCTCATTTGAGTGGTCCCTAACTCTTGTTCCTACCTGTTTATGGGCCATGACAGCCACATAAAGTCCAGGGAATGCAGGTCAGCATGCAAGCCAAGTACACTCTGCTTTTAAACACGTCCGGTGCCATTACAGCTTTCATCGGATCCAGGGATGCAAGTACCAACATGCATGCTGAGCCCACCATATACTTCTCCTGGAGCCAAATGGCTAATGGTAGGTTCTATATAAGCAGACTCAGTTTTATACTGACTTTAAAACCAGCCTCCAGGACAGATTGACTGGTCAGGTGTGCTTGACTCAAAGGAGATCGCCATGCCTCCAATATATGCTACAAAAAAAAAATGTGGGGGGTTGAGCCCGCACAACCTGCCGGTAGGTGCAGATCACTATGGTGAAATACATATACAAATGGAAAATGCAAATGTGATCGCACACTACATCCAGCACTCTGCCCTCCATGCTAGATGAGACATTGGTGTACATTTTGGCCAAAGCAAAATTAAGCCACTCACCGCGTCAAGGTCGTCTCATTTGAGTGGTCCCTAACTCTTGTTCCTACCTGTTTATGGGCCATGACAGCCACATAAAGTCCAGGGAATGCAGGTCAGCATGCAAGCCAAGTACACTCTGCTTTTAACCCCGTCCGGTGCCATGGGCTGTCATGGCCCATAAACAGGTAGGAACAAGAGTTAGGGACCACTCAAATGAGAAGACCTTGACGCGGTGAGTGGCTTAATTACGCTTTGGCCAAAATGTACACCAATGTCTCATCCAGCAGGGCAGAGTGCTGGATGTAGTGTGCGATCACATTTGCATTTTCCAATTCCCAAAAAATTACCTGCATTAGTCAATAGAAGCCAACAAGCCTTTCACCTAAATCCGAACTGCCATTTACATGGTCACATGTCCCTTATTAGCCAATAGAAGCTTGCATGGGGTAAGGGCCACTATTAAACGGACGGCCACTGTGGAGTTCACTGTTAAAGGGGCGGGCACTGTGGAGGTCACTGTTAAATGGGTGGGCACTGTGGAGGTCACTGTCAAAGGGGTGGGCACTGTAGAGGTCACTATTAAAGGGGCAGGCACTGTGGAGGTCACTGATAAAGGGGCGGGTACTGTGGAGGTCAGTGTTAAAGGGGCGGCCACTGTAGAGGTCACTGTTAAAGGGGCGGGCACTGTGGAGGTAATTGTTAAAGGGGTGGGCACTGTGGAGGTCAGTGTTAAAGGGGGTGGCCACTGTGGAGGTCAATGTTAAAGGGGCGGGCACTATGAAAGTCACTGTTAAAGGGGCAGCCACTATGAAGGTCACTGTAAAGGGGTGGTCAATGTTAAAAGAGCGGGCACTTTGGAGGTCACTGTTAAAGGGGCGGGCACTGTGGAGGTCACTGTTAAAGGGGAGAACACTGTGGAGGTCACTGTTAAAGGGGCGAACACTGGAGGTCATTGTTAAAGGGGCGAACACTGTGGAGGACACTGTTAAAGGAGCGGACACTGTGGATGTCATTGTTAAAGGGGTGGGTACTGTAGAGGTCACTGTTATGGGGGATACTGTTGATATCTTTTTACGAAACATAGAAACATGAAATGAAATAGATGAAATATACCCGTGCGAAGCCGGGTCCTTCTGCTAGTATTTTATAAATGTGATATCTCTGTCAATGGTGCTCTAAACATGTTCATATACCGATTTTAATCTGCATTTGGTCTTGTATTATATCTCATACAGATGTCTTCACCATCTGGATCCGAGGATCTAAGCCCACCCAGAAGGAGAAGGCGAAATTGCGTAGCCAGTAAGTATAACCAGCAATGCTTGGAGTATGAAATACAGTTGTATTCTTTGCATTAATCGATATGTACTTTATTGAAGTCTTCTTTATCATCTGCGGAGGAGGAGCAGCACTCCTCCAAAGGGGCCTCAGCTGCATCAAGGGGAGTGCCAAAGGTGGCTGAACCCTGAACATTTCATGTTGCATGATCAATGGGCTATCTTTTAGCTCCTTATTGATCATATTCCCTATGATTGGCACATGAACAAGCAAATGCTTGTTTATCAGTCAATCTTGTGCTTTTCACATGAGCCCTTGTTCATTAGCTATAGAGCGCTGAATATCAATTTCTCTCTTTAGTTAGTGATTTCCAGATGACGCTTTCACATAAGTAGCGTGATTAGCACAAGGGACACGCTGCTGTTAAAGGTGTTGTCCGGGTTCTGCTCAGAAATTTACCCGGGCAGCCGCCATGATGTTAGCAACAGAACATTTCAAGCTCCAATGCTATCCCTTGCCCATAGCAGGATCGGGCAGAATAATTCCTTTTTTATTTACATTAAAGGGCTTCTGTCACCCCACTAAACTGTTTTTTTTTTTTTTTGGTTAGTTATAATCCCTATACTGCGATTTATGCATACATACTGTAATTAATAATTTCGGTTCAGCAGATTATGTTAAAAACTTACTTTTAAAATATGCAAATTACCTTGCTACCAGCAAGTAGGGCGGCTACTTGCTGGTAGCAGCCGCATTCTCCTATCCTAAAGACGCCCCTTCCGCATGTTGATTGACAGGGCCAACGGACGGGATCGTCCTCTGGCTGGTCCTGTCTGCTATCAAGATCGTAACGGTATTCAGTCGGCGCAGGCGCACTGAGAGGAGAGCGCTCGCTCGGCCGCTCCATCCTCAATGCGCCTGCGCTGATGACGTCATCAAGTACACCCGGAAGAGATTTATTATTAATAATCGTTGGTGGTATAGTGTTAATAACTGTCATTTTTATAAAATTATTTATTCCCATTTCGTTGGTGGTTTTTGTGGCAGCATGCTTATTACGTACATACTTACCTGATTCGAGCATCCAGCGACATCACCAGACTCTCCGCCTCCTTCCAGCGATGCCGGCGTCTTCTCTTCCGGGTGTACTTGATGACGTCATCGGCGCATGGCGCATTGAGGATGGAGCGGCCGAGCGAGCGTCCGCCTCTCAGTGCGCCTGCGCCGACTGAATACCGTTACGGCGCAGGCGCGAGATCTTGATAGCAGACAGGACCAGCCAGAGGATGATCCCGTCCGTTGGCCCTGTCAATCAACATGCGGAGGGGGCGTCTTTAGGATAGGAGGATGCAGCTGCTACCAGCAAGTAGCTGCCCTACTTGCTGGTAGCAAGGTAATTTGCATATTTTAAAAGTACGTTTTTAACATAATCTGCTGAACCGAAATGATTAATTACAGTATGTATGCAAAAATCGCAGTATAGGGATTAAAACTAACCCCAAAAAAAAAAAAACAGTTTACTGGAGTGACAGAAGCCCTTTAACACACTGCTAGGCGTAGGCTTTTGCCAATCAGAATGATGTGTGACATCCCCTTTTCTGATGGCCCTGCTTTAGTGCTGCCATAACCGTTTTAAAGGCTAGGGCAGCGCTAAAGCCCACCCATCAGTGCTGGTGACATCACTGGGCTCACTAATGGGCACAAGCCTCCACCTGGCAGTCCTATGGAGAGCCCAGTACGTCACCAGATCGCCATTAAATGACTTTGGCCAACGCGATTTAGCTCATCTTTGGGTCAGCCTGGGTGAAAATATGGGTATTATGTCTGGGTTCAGCATTGCTGTTCATGACATAGGCTGTTTCCATCGGGTCCATAGAAGTGAATTGCAGCAATGGCCAGTCATGTGGAGTGCACTCTCATTGACTTCTATGGAGAGAGCGCTGGGTGGTGGCCGGACCGGAGTCCAACAGACAACACCTTGTGAGGCTATGTCACCAATATAGGTGCGGGTCCCAGCATTGAGGCATATACTAGCAATATGCACCAATTGTCTAAGATGAGTCAACCATATGTGTGGCTACTACCCTTCATGTTTATTTCACAAAAGCTAATGCCACCCATGATGATCAGGACCATGTGCATGTTCACAAGAGTGGTGCTGCAACGTGAACTATAGCATGGGGTGGCATTAACTTGTGTGAAGGGAAGGGATGGCGATGCCGGCGTCTTCTCTTCCGGGTGTACTTGATGACGTCATCGGCGCAAGGCGCATTGAGGATGGAGCGGCCGAGCGAGCGTCCGCCTCTCAGTGCGCCTGCGCCGACTGAATACCGTTACGGCGCAGGCGCGAGATCTTGATAGCAGACAGGACCAGCCAGAGGATGATCCCGTCCGTTGGCCCTGTCAATCAACATGCGGAGGGGGCGTCTTTAGGATAGGAGGATGCAGCTGCTACCAGCAAGTAGCTGCCCTACTTGCTGGTAGCAAGGTAATTTGCATATTTTAAAAGTACGTTTTTAACATAATCTGCTGAACCGAAATGATTAATTACAGTATGTATGCAAAAATCGCAGTATAGGGATTAAAACTAACCCCAAAAAAAAAAAAACAGTTTACTGGAGTGACAGAAGCCCTTTAACACACTGCTAGGCGTAGGCTTTTGCCAATCAGAATGATGTGTGACATCACCTTTTCTGATGGCCCTGCTTTAGTGCTGCCATAACCGTTTTAAAGGCTAGGGCAGCGCTAAAGCCCACCCATCAGTGCTGGTGACATCACTGGGCTCACTAATGGGCACAAGCCTCCACCTGGCAGTCCTATGGAGAGCCCAGTACGTCACCAGATCGCCATTAAATGACTTTGGCCAACGCGATTTAGCTCATCTTTGGGTCAGCCTGGGTGAAAATATGGGTATTATGTCTGGGTTCAGCATTGCTGTTCATGACAGAGGCTGTTTCCATCGGGTCCATAGAAGTGAATTGCAGCAATGGCCAGTCATGTGGAGTGCACTCTCATTGACTTCTATGGAGAGAGCGCTGGGTGGTGGCCGGACCGGAGTCCAACAGACAACACCTTGTGAGGCTATGTCACCAATATAGGTGCGGGTCCCAGCATTGAGGCATATACTAGCAATATGCACCAATTGTCTAAGATGAGTCAACCATATGTGTGGCTACTACCCTTCATGTTTATTTCACAAAAGCTAATGCCACCCATGATGATCAGGACCATGTGCATGTTCACAAGAGTGGTGCTGCAACGTGAACTATAGCATGGGGTGGCATTAACTTGTGTGAAGGGAAGGGATGGCACGCCTGGAAAAGTTGTTGCGGCTGGGCATGACGTACTGTGGGACAGCCACCGCCATAAGGCTTTTAAAACTCTCCGTCTCCACCAGACGGGGTGACAGCATTTCAAAGGCCAGTAATTTTGAAATGCTGGCATTCAGGGCCAGGGATCGCGGGTGGGTAGGGGGGTACTTCCTCTTCTGCTCCAGTGTTTGGGAGATGGAGAGCTGAACGCTTCCGTGGGACATTGTGGAGATGCTTGGTGACCCAGATGGTGATGTTGCTGGCAGATCCTCTGTTTGCGGGGTGGCAGGTGGCACTGTCACTCCTGAGGTGGATGAAGAGGCCGAGACTTTAGCAGAAGAGGAAGCAGGAGGAGCCAGAGACCTTTCTTGGTTTTTGAGGTTGTCTACTCCACTGCAGCTCGTGCTTTGCACTTAGATGCCTGGTCATGCCAGTTGTGCTCAGGTTGAGAACATTTATTCCTCGCTTCAAGCTCTGATTGCACAGTGTGCAAACCACTCGTGTCTTGTCGTCAGAACAATGTCTGAAGAACTGCCACGCCAGGGAACTCCTTGGATATTGCTTTGGTGTGCTCGGTCCCTTACTGCGGTGGGCAGTAGCAGGTGTACTGTCTAGAGGACGGCTGCTCCGCTTTTGCACCCTGCTCCCTCTTCTGCTGTGCTGGTGGCTCTGTTCGACCACCGCCCCTTCCTCTGGACTACACAGGTCACTCGCATGACCTTGATTCCATGTGGGGTCGAAGACCTCATCGTCCTCCACATCATCTTCCACACAGTCTTCATCTCTGCCCTCCTTGTCGGTCTGCACACTTTCGAAAGCCACAGCAGTTGGCACCTGTGTTTTGTTATCATCCGAGACGTGCTGCGATGGTCCTCCCATGTACTCATCTTGAAAGTTAAGTGGTTGGGCATCGGTGCACTCAATCTCTTCCACTTCTGGGGCAGGGCTAGGTGGATGGCCCTGGGAAACCCTGCTAACAGAGTCATCAAAAAGCAGAAGAGACTGCTGCATGACTTGGGGCTCAGACTGCTTGGCTGATTTGCAAGGGGGTGAGATGAAAGACTGATGGACATCGGCTGCAGGTGCCAACTCTGATCTTCCAGCAGGAGAATGGGTGGGAGACAATGTGAAGGAACTGGAGGCACTGTAAGCAACCCAATGTACTCTCGCCTGTACTTGTTCTGGCCTCACCATTCGTAGAGCTGCATTAGGCCCGACCAAATACCACAGAATTTTCTGTCGCCTACTCGCACCTGAGTAAGGTGTTTCACTTGTGCGTGTAGCTGGCACAGATCGACCATGTCCTCTCCCAGCAACAGGAGCTCCACCAGCAGCACCACGACAGGGGCCACGTCCCTTATTTGACGCTTTTCTCATAATTCTCAAATTTAGGATATTGCCCAAAATGGGTGTTTTTTTTAATAACAGAATAGAACAACAGTATCCAACGCGTGTATCTCACAATGATAGATGCAGCAAAGGCTGCAAAATTACGTTTTTTTGCCCTAAATAGGTGTTTTTTTAATAGTAGAATAGAACAACAGTATATAAAGGGTGTATCTCACACGTACAGATGCAGACAAGGCCACAAATTAAGATTTTTGCCCAAAATGGGTGTTTATTTAATACTAGAATAGCACAGCAGTATGTAAAGGGTGTATCTCACAATGATAGATGCAGCAAAGGCTGCAAAATTAAGTTTTTTGCCCTAAATGGGTGTTTTTTTAATAGCAGAATAGAACAACAGTATCTAACGGGTGTATCTCACACATACAGATGCAGACAAGACTGCAAAATTTTTGCCCTAAATGTGTGTTTTTTTAATACCAGAATATGACAGCAGTATATAACGCTTGAATTTCACACGTACAGATGCAGAAAAGGCCGCAAATTAAGTATTTTGCCCAAAATGGGTGTTTTTTAAAATCCAGAAAATTATAGCTGTATTTCTAGCTTAAATTGCACACTGACTAATGCGGTTGAGGCCCCAGATGGAGGATATTGCCAAAAATTTGTGTTTTTTCAAAGCCAGAAAGTTATTGAAGTATTTCAAGCTTGTTTTTAACAATCACAGATGCAGCAAAGGCTGCAATGTTAAGTATTTTGCCCAAAATGGGTGTTTTTTGAATAACAGAATATGACAGCAGTATATAACACTTGAATTTCACACGTACAGATACAGCAAGGGCTGTAAAATTGTGTATTTTGCCCAAAAAGGGTGTTTTTTAAAACCCAGAAAATTATAGCTGTATTTCTAGCTTAAATTGCACACTGACTAATGCTGCAAAGGCACCAGATGTAGGGTATTGCAAAAAATGGGTGTTTTTTTAAACCCAGATTATTATTGCAGTATTTCAAGCTTGGATTTGAATGTCACAAAAGCACAGATGCAGTGCTGGTGCACTGAGATTGCATAAAATGGCCACCGTCGCCCCCACCTAACTAACAGACGGATAAAAGTTCTTTTTCTCTATCACTGGGCTCAGGGCAGGGTAAAAAGATTGTGCACTGCACCCACACAACTAAATCTATGTAGATCGCTGAGTTCAATTATAGTTTTGATTAAAGTTTCTTTCCTATTCTCTCCCTCACAGCAGCAGCATCCTCTCCCTACACTAGTAAAAGCAGAGTGATGTGCAGCGCTACGTGACTCCAGCTTATATAGAGGCTGGGTCACATGCTGCACTGGCAAATCACAGCCATGCCATTAGTAGGCATGGCTGTGATGGCTTCTAAGGGCACAGATTTAAACGCTTGTTGATTGGTTGCTCTGCAGCCTTTCAAAAAGCGCCAAGAAATCGCCAAACACCGAACCCAAACTTTTACTGAAATGTTCAGTTTTGGTTCTGGGGTCCAAAAACCCTAATACTGGAGATCGTCGAAATTCCCATCTGATACTGGTAATGCAGCGATGACAGACTTTGTCCTGTAGCAAGAAACCTGTGCTAGGACAATCCTTTCCTTATTGTCACCATTAGCCGCTCTGCAGGAGAAATTGCCTTTCTGAAGCCGGTATCCTGTCTTTCGATGCGTGTAGAAATGTGCTGCAGTAGCTGGTCATAACTCTCGACAGTCATGCTCATATAGTTGAAAATTTTTTCTGGATGTGCAAGAAGCTCCAAATACAGTACGGAATAAACGTCTCTGGTCATCCATTTGGAAGTCCTGGGCACGTCTTTCCATCTCGCTTTTAGAATTAGTAACCTCAATCGCAGACGTAAGTGTGCAGGCAACATGGTCCCAAAACATAAAGAGCTTAAATGGAGGTTTCCCTGCTTAAATACACTGTAAAAGTGGGTGTACACTTTGAAACACGCCTCCCACCTTTAAAATGGATCCGCTAAAACGGAAGCCAAAATGGAAACAAACGTGACGAACGGATCCGCTTTACAGACGGATCTGTTTGAACGGATCCGTTTAAATGGTTTCCGTTTGCCTCCGTTATTTCATTTGTGTGAACGATCCGCCTAATGCATACAGAAGAATTGAGTTTTTGAAAAGAATTACATTTTGGGGAAGGCATTGAACTGCACCGATACAGAAAACTGTTAACCAGTGCAACAGATGAGATATAGTAGAACAGCAACTGCATTATCCTGCAGATCTTGCACATAGCTATGGTTTTGAGTGCCGGCCTTGTGGAAAAAAAACACCATATGGGAGATACTTGCACAGAGCTAGTGGTAGCCGAGTTTGGTCTAGGTCTAGCATGTTTTCAGCGTGTGCCCACAGTTTTAGCGGCATTACCAGTTCCCTAGCTAACCACAATAGAAGCATATATGGCCTTGCCAGTTCCTTTGAGGGTTTTGGATGTACATTGCCTCAACTCTTTATTGCCACTGCGGCCACGACCCTTCTCCTCTGTTGTCTATTCCTCCTTCTCAGCACCCTGACCTGTCCAACACACAATCATCATAGTCCTTACCCTCCCTGCCACTTTTATCAGACTGATATGTTATTGTGGGCTCTTTGACCTCCATCCCATTTCCCTCCTCAGTACTCCGTATTTGCCCCAAGTGCCACTGTAGATATCAGTGCCCCTACTGTCACCACCCTGACTACAAGTGGCACTACTATGACTACCACCAAAACAGATACTGTATGTATGGGATGGGATCCTTCACCTCCGCCTGAACCTCCTCCTCATGGCAGTCCTAACACTAACTGTTCTGGCACAAATCATCAACAGGGAAACTATCTTCCATAGCTAATGGGGTTTAGTTGCCTCCTTTTAGGAAATGGAATGCTTCTCTGGGATTGCAAGGAGGAGGATTAGGAGGAGTGCTTTAACCCCTATCACCAAGGCACAGGTGACATCCATATCATCTTGCTGTGACTGAGCAGAGGAGTGATACAAGTCCACAATCTCATCCTCTTTGTCCCCAATAATAATGTGGCGCTGATTGGAAACCGGTGAGAACTGTCCCCTAGTACTACTACTGGCCAGACGGCTGTTGCTGCTATTGCTGTTTGCACTACTACTCACATTCTTAATATCGGATGACGAGGCATGGGTATTAAATTTGCCATTTTTCCCTTTACCAGCCATTTTATTATGAAGCCTATAAATGAAAAGTCACGTATTTGGTACACAGATTAGTAAACAGTACTAGAAAAATAGCAAAAGTGTTTTTTTTCTGTAATTTAAAGACAAAGGTGCAAGTAAATGTCCCTGCTATTCCACAAACAATTTACAGTGGTAATAATGCAGTTTTTGCTGAAAAATGCTTTCCTGTAACTAAAAGGTACCTTGCAGTAATACAACACATTTCCTAAAACAGATATAGTAATTGCATTATTGCAGTAAAATGCATTCACTAACACAGGCTTACTAATGGCATTATTGCAGTAAAATGCATTTCCTCTAATACTGAACATATCTTGCAGTAGTATACAACACGTTCAATAACACGGGTGTAATAATGGTGTTATTGCAGTAAAATGTGTATGCTGTAACACTGATTGGTATACTGCAGTAATATACAATGCATTCAATAACACTGGTGGAATGTCCAATTACAAACACTAAATAGAAACTGTGTTTTAGTTTTTAGTTTTTTGAAAAATAAAGGGCACTTCTTCAGTGTTTGCAACAAAATGTATATTATTGGGGTACTGGCAATTAGCTTGTGACCTGTAGAAATGGTTAAAAATAAGCTGTCTGTTCATACAGAAAAATATGAGTTTCTTGCAGGATTTTGTAATGCAAGACTTGCCAGCAACTGAAACCAGTGACCAGCCCCTCACTAATTCTGTATGTTAATCTTTCCCTGATAATACTACCCAATCTACCCAATTATATCTTCATATTCTCTTCCTATAGTGTCCCTAGTATATGGCTTTTCTGCAATTGTTTTTACATACTTTGTCACAACACATCCTTTCACAAGACTAGCTAGGAACAGAATGTAATTTCTTACTTCTGAGCAGAAGGACCCTCTGGAATACTGCCCCCTGATTGGCTGATCAGGCTGTCAGCCTCTAAGCTAAACCCCCCAC